>NW_010548495.1:58148-114568 GCF_000687285.1 Phaethon lepturus
GAATACTTATGTTTGCACGAGACATGAAACCACTCTGGCTGCAGAAAAGGCGAAGCATGCCATGACTCTAGGCAAGCAGAAATAAGGTAGAAAAACTCCAAACTTCATGCTCCATATGCTGCTCCTGGAGGAAAGGTTAGTTATTCAGGTGCTACAGGGAAGAAGCAAATAGCACCCAGTGGTCATAAACCAGGCTGGGGTGCGCCTGATCAGGAGCCTTTCCTATGGCAGGCAGGACTACGCACAGCCCACAGTGGAAGAGATGCCAGTGGATGCTTTTGTTTGCCCTGGTGTAACAGGACCAAGACCTACAGCTCCTTCCAGACACAGCCTTCCCACATCTGAGCCTGTAAGAGCAGAAAGCTGGGAGGGGTGAGGTGGCAGGGAAAAGAGCCCTGACAGAGCCCTCCATAACCTTACCATTATGGCTGGGCAATTTTCTATTTGCACTTAAATGCAATAATGTAAATAAACTCCGCGTAACCCTTGCAGGGCTATTTAGGACGTTTGCAAAAACAACCAGCTCCTCTCATCGCGAGCCAAGGGATGCGAACACAACAGGCACTTCTCATCTCGGTCTCCACACACTTAATGAAAGTGAAGGATTGTGTTCCCCGTACAAAAGCAGAATTGTGTTTCAGGGTTGAGGGTGTGAACTCCATGTGATTTTTCCGGCAGTATAAATAATTGAAAGCTGAGTATGATTAGGGGAGATAGGCAAAGCGGTGGAGGGGGTGGAATTGCCATGCCTGAACTTTTTGGGCTTGGGTGCTCAGGGAAAAAAGGCCAATGAAAAATCCTGCTGAGGAATTTAATTTTCACACAGAGATTCCAGAAAAAAATAAAAAGGCTGATCTTGATCTGTGGTAAAAGAGGAAATACGCTAATAAAGTGGCACTTGGAGAATTCGCTGCCTGTGTGTGAGCAGCCTTTTGCTGGGGCTGGTCCCAGTCCCGCAGCCAAACCGCTCTCCTGTGTTTTATTGTTCCAGCAAACAAAACCTGGAACAAGGCTAACAAACAAGTGGGCTCCTCCCAAGGCTGAGCTTTAAATCCTGCTGTGGAGACCTAATGGGCTATGATGGGCCCTTACAACACCAGAATAATGGAGACGGAGGTGGGGTAACACGGGAGGTATACGTTGAGCCTTGACATGCTCTGCTTGTCAAGAAGAGCGACTTTCAGCCCAGTTTTACAGTGATTCTGCATAAACTCTTGTATGAGATATCGTCCAAGGTCAAAACCAGGAGGCATAGGCCCAATACCAACACTTTTCATCATGGTTCAGATTTTTTTTTCAATTTCAGGCATGTTTTTAGAGTTCCATTAGCATCACAGTCTTGCAGGGTCTCATGTTCCTGATGCATTTGATTTTTAACATGAAAAGCAACCAACAGCTACGAAATAGGTCTGAATCCTCCCCAGCTGATGTAAGTCAGCTCAGTTCATTTGGGAAAACTCGTTGCTTTCGCACTCTGTGGGTGTGTCCAGGACAGCCCTTCCCACATTGCAGGGTCCCCACCATCCTCACAGCCTACAGGGCAGCAATAGGTGTGGGATGTAGGTACTGACAACAAGAACAACTTACAGAAACCAAACCTCTAATAAACAAGCAAATAATTCACAGAAAATAACCCTTTTGACCAATGTCACTGCTTTCTGTGCGTAATAGAGGCCCATAAGTGGAGTCTGATTCCTTGAAGGATCTTTGCAGGTAACAGTTAGTTGTATGTCTAGTTCAAATGGTGGATGCAGAGTATCTGGTACTAGTGTATAAGCTAACCTTCCTGGTCCCCAGCAGAGCAACTTTAATTCTTTATAAATCAGGTTCCCACTCCGGACAATGCAAATTCGTACACCGGGAAATCTGCTATCCACTACAGTTCTGCAGCACTCCCTTGAGATTCTTGGTTTGGACAAACCCCCTCAAGTTAAACTTTTTCTAGATAATTCACAAAAAAATACATGCATGCAAAAAGCAGGTAAAGCAATCTGTTTATAGGTTCCAAATAATATCCACAGAGACTTTTTCAGTCTTTGTCCTGTTCTAAAAACACTGTCCCATGAATATGTGAGCATCTGGTAACGTGGCATCCCTTGACAGCTGTCAGATCTGAACTGGGCAGGGAAGCTGAACTAAGAACTGGCATCACAGGTGAACCTTCCCAAATCTTTCCCTGGAGATATTTAAAAGATATGTAGATGGGTGCTTAGGGACATGGTTTCGTGGTGGACTTGGCACTGTTAGGTTTACAGCTGGACTCAGTCTTAAAGGTCTTTTCCAACTTTAATGATTCTATGGTTCTTTCACAAAGCTTACACAGCTTTGGGCCAAGAGCTTTCAGTGCCGGCTTCCCTCTCATACCCATACAGTCCATACACCTTCCAAAAATCACACCGCCCCCGGGCTCTTTACAAGCTCTGAGAGTTCATCGCTGCTGAGCTCTGCCACTCATTTCATTTCTAAGATTTCCCCGACCTCACCTGTAACTGCAGCCAGGGAAGCTCCAGTTCGCTTGCTGGGGACTCCTAACCAGGACACTTCCCATAGCTGTTATTTTGGAGATCGGGGCTCTCAGGGGAGCTCTGCTTTATGCCCTCTCACTCTCCGCCTGAAATCTGAGCCACTTTGTAACTCCGCACGCCGGCATGCCCTTCCCTCCAGACCCCCCAGGTCTTCTTCCATGAAGCGGAGCTGGCAGTCATCACTGCCCCAGCATGGCCACACACCTCAGAGACAGACTTCACGCTACTCTCCCCTGGCTGATGAGATTCACAGGGCGCTGAATGCGCGATCCAAGCCGCGTGAAATTGCGCAGAGCAAACCCCAAACCTTAGCATCGTGAAAGGCAGAAGTTTCCACAGCGTTGCCCACCTCGGACCACGTGCCATTCAGGCGTTGCATTCTGCAGCTGCACGGCACCTCGGGGAAGCAGCAGACCGAAAACCCACAGTCCCCTTGGCCCCACGGGCACAGGCCCTTCATCTTGACAAGTAAAATTTATCTGCTGGCCAGAAGCACACAGCTGAACAATTCTGATTTATTCCAGCAGTAATCAGGGATACGCCTGGGCACATCCAGAGACACGCTCTCCCCGGAGTGATGATGGAATATGCCCTCTAAGACAGTGGAAGAATAGCAGTAGGAGGCTATGTATAGTTAAAAGGACGCAGTAAAGAGGTCAACAACCTCTTTGTGATGCTCCCAATCTTTCTAAAAATAAAAAACACCCTACTCATTTGTTTAACTACATATAGAGCCCATAGCTTAATTAAATCTTGTTTTACTTCTAGGTTCAGGAGCCTGCCTAAAGAAGAGCTACAAACTGAATGCTAAGAAAGATCTGTCAGTGTTGAACTTCTGCTCAGAGGCTTCAAAAGGCAGGAAAAACAGCAGAGACACTGAATTCCCTTCAGCAATCAGAGCAGATCACTAATTGTGCAGCCCCTCTGGAGCACCTCAAATTGTCACACCACAGCACATGGGGAGATCACAAGGATGGAGGGGGAAAAAAACCTCATCTTCACAGCAGCCTGCCACTCGATGTCATGTTCCTGTAAGACTTTAGAAGGGAATTACGTGTTTAATCTAGGTCAGATAAAGGCAAAAGCTTCTTGATGGTGTGATGAGATGTTTAAGTACTATTGATTCCACACACAGGACAAGAATGCCAGGGAAATAAGGACTTGTCAACATCCAGGAGAATATCAACATTGTATGGAATAATGCCCATGTGGTACAATGACCCCGAACAGCATCCGTCACAGTCACTGATGCCATGGTGGGGTCCAGGACCCTGGTCTTGTGCAGCAAGGGAATGGAGGAGGACACAACCCTCAGAGATGCAGCTTCCAGAGATTCTTGTTCCACAGTGGGGTCAGGACAACCACCCAACCAGAGCCCCAAAACCCCACCAGCGCCTTGTCCAACATGTAAGACTCCTGTGGATGTTCCTGGTATTACCTTTTCCGCACAGTGAGAGGTTATGATGGCACCCTTGGGAGACTCACATCTGACCCAGGGCAGCCCCCAGAGAAAATAAAAACCTTAATCCTTTGATAGCAAAATCCATTCCCTATCGTTACAGAGGGGAATCTCTATTAAATCCTCAGGCAACCAAGATGGGGCAGGGTGGGTATCACCTCTGTTCTCGCCTGGCTGCTGTCATACCCTGAAGAGCTGGCTAAGTCATCACCTCCCTTTCTAAGCTCACCCATGTCCTGGCCAGACCTGCATATGGGGCAGGCAGGGGAATATCTTAAATTGGCGCTGAGCAGCAAATATTGCCCTGTAGCCACCATGTAGAAGACTCCCACGCTGCAGCATACGGGCAATATTCAAGCGTCAGCTTTATGCCTCAACAACACCCAAGTGCAGAGGTACAAAGCAGAGGGTTCCCATAGGCTGGGTCACTTTCTCAACTGCAGGTTATTTGCCATGTTCATTGAGCGTGGCCTCTGTTGTAGCTTAGCAGGCACTTTGCCATTTCCCCATCATGGCCCTCATCTTTGACGTGTAAAGTCTCTTTAGAAACAAATGCTGGAAGCTGAACAGATTGTCTTGCCAAGCAAACATTTAAATAATGATGGAAATAAGAATTATAAACAATTCCATTTATTCCTTGAAGACAAAGATACTGCCCCAAGCCAGCTGGTATCCTAAGGCACTGTCTGGGGTCTAGAAGGAAAAATAGTATTTAAATAGTCTTTAAATCAGCTGAGACAACCATTCCCAGCTCAATAACCATATCAGCTATTCATTTTTCTCCAAGGGCATCTCATTTTCTCCAGTAAGCTCTGTTACCGGCAAGCTTGCCACTAGGCTATTTTTCTGAGGGCAGGCATCGGGGGGTCTCTGCTACGAAGAGCCAAGTCTCGCAAGCGTGGCTGCACCAGGAGCTCCAGCACAAGCTGCTGAAACACAGGAGCCACGGTCAGCACTCACAGCCAGCAGCTCAGGGCTCCGCCTGGAAATCGTGTTTTCTGCATCACCTGCAAACCTTGCCACTGCTGGCCTCTCCACACACTGTCCAGGACAGCAGCAACAGACAACTGGCCCATGTTTACTTAGAAGAAAGGACATGCCATTTCTCCCCAAGGAGCCGGTGATGACCTTTGGGAACAGACATGTTGACAGAACTGCATTCAGATTTCCTCTGAATTTTCCCAGGCTTGTTTCAGTTTCAATTCTGCTTTTAAGGAAGCTGTTTTCAAACCAAACCCTACATCCCAACTGATGCAGTAACTCCATCCCCACAGTGCCGTGACTATTAGGGATGGCCCCAAAGTCAAGCCCTGGGTCTGAACCTTGTGGGTCAGGTATGGAGCCAGGCCCCTGGTTTGAAGGAGGATTTCACAGCAGCTCTCAATGTCTGCAGCAGGGCCAGGATGCTGAGGCCCAGCATCCCACACCGAGGGGATGGGAGCACGAGAAATGTGATCCTTGCAACCCAGACCATCTTGGCCAAGGCCAGCACAGAGCAGAGGGAGGCGGATGCTTTCACTGCAGAGCCCAGATCCCCTGCTGTGAACGCAGCCCAACGGGAGCAACACCAGTAAGTAAAATCTTCCCTTTCTCCTCCTTTTACCTTATGTTTCACTGTGCACTCACACCACAGCTTCATGCAACAACTGTCTGCCACGCTCCTCCTCCCCACCTCCTCCCCTGCCCTAGTCAACCCCACCTTCTCCTCTAGCTTTCCTGCCTGTTTCCATAGGCACCCTCAGACACACACACGTAGCCCAACAGAAACACTCCCTGGGCTCACCAGAGCCTAGGAAACCTTTTAACGCAAACCTCCCACGCTGCAGGAGGGGCAAGCTGCATCACGCGCAGAGCCACATCAACAGCCCTCCTTCCCTTCCCACGCTGCCAGGAGCTATGTGCGGGGTGGCCCCTATGGAAGAGAGCGTCATGCGTCCAGTGGTGATGCTGTGGATGGCTGAGAAGACCAGGCGGTGACTCTACTCACCCTGCTAAATAGGCCTGGCGGGTTGAAGGTTAGGAGTTAGCATGTGCAAACACGGGAGCATGCTTGGCCCATTGCATTCTTACCTATAGACTTCACCACTGATAAATTAGCACATGCTTGAGCTTGTCCATTCACCGCTCCTGCAGAGCTAAACGCACGAAGGTTACAACATGAAATATCATAGGTCCTACAAAAACAGTCATTACTGACGTAGACTGCACTGGACCACCAGATTTAGGGGCAATTAACCCAATTAACTAATGGAGCGAATATATGCAATTCCATCAGAGTCCCAACAGGCACCTGCCCCGCAAGCACCCTGTGTCTATTCCCCCTCTGCTCTGCCCCAGAACGCCTGCACCCTGAAGTCACCAGGCCCTGTTTTGAATCACAGTCACCCGGTGAAACACAGGGTGCTCAGGCACGTGGCACAGTTACAACCACCTAACTGGATATGAAAGTGAACATTACAATATTTGGTACAGCTTGGGGTAAGAGAGAAAGGGATGTTTGTACAGAAGAGCACGTAACGGAAGAACGATCAATAGCAGCAGCATTCAGATGAACTCCAGTCTGAGTAAAAAAAAGCAGGGATACAGACTGCAGTTACTCGTTTTTATAGTACCATTTTTGTTTAATGTCCTCTTCAATGCTCAGTTACTTCATTATAGCACTATAAACAATCAGGATGACAAATGAAGCTCTCGATGTTTTATTGTCAGCCTGGAAACAACTTACATCTCTTTCCGCTGCCTAATAAAATTCTTGATATTCTTTATTTTGTTAATGTTCTAATTGGCTGCTAGTGAGTTCCTCTTTCTGCGCCACTTTGAAGAAAACCTGCTTAGATCAGCAGACCGCATCAGGCAGATAATTTTTTGCTAACTGATACACAAAGCAAATGCTTGAACAGAGCCTTGTTTATTTCCCTTTTCAAAATTGTGACATTTCAGATGTCTCCTTGCAGCCAAAATGTCTGTGTGGGTCATTGTGCGGAGAGACAGCGATCTGCCTACCTAACATTCCTGCTGTGGCTCCGGCAGGGACGTTGTTTGACTCTCACGCAGCCAGAAACACAATGTAGGATTACGGCACGCGGCTAAAGCCAGCTGCTGTGTTTTGCCTTGGAGAAAGCTGCATTTCGCTGTTGTGAGAAAGGATCCTCAGCCAGCTCCACACACAGACACCCAGCCGCCCTCACAGGAACAATGGAGAGGCCGGTATCTGAACACAGGGTTTGGTCCTCCTGCCAAGGCTCTGGTCCTGTTCATACTCTGACTCCAGGCACCATGTAGGACAGGCATGAAATCAGACCAGAACATTTGCAGTGGCTGGATAAAGTGCAGAAGATGAGCCGCTGGTGATTTAAGCTAAGACACCAGGCACTGAAGGATGGTCACACTTTCCCTGCCTGCTTTGCTGGGGAGAGGGTTCCTTGGCAGCAAGGGGCAGCACCCAACTGCCATCATAACAGCTATAAAAAGTCCAAGGTGGTACCAAGCAACTGGCAAGGTGAGGTGGGGAGTAGGGTAAGAGCCACCCTTCATACTTGCCAGCTGAAAACACTGTTGCTGCTTCCCAGCCACTGGGAGGATGAGCTGGCTGCATCCTCACGCTTCTCTGCCTTATGCTTTGGCTATTTATGCACACACTCAACTGCAAATCCCCAGCCTGCAAACAGCATCCAAAAGCACTTTCCAGCAAGAAAAACACAAGCCTTACATCTGCAGATGTCTTTTACCATGGAGTGGAAATGCCAGAAGTTATCCCTGCTATGCCAATAAAACAGTGCCCTTTCTCAGCATCTTTGGGAAAAACTGGAGCGTTGCCGACCTGGACTACCAACTCAGGAGAGGATTCTGCTACCACCACCAGCAAATCCATCAGCGATGGTGGGGGACCTCAAATGGCATCCAAGGAATGTGCCTGAATAAGCCACCAGCCTGCTGTGAGGGTCAGCACTAGCTACAGGCAACGTTCACATCGCTCTCCCAATGATGGGCACCTCATGCTCCCATTCTGCATCACAGGCAAGAGCCAAGCACCCAGGTGCAGAGTGCATGAGAAAGCAGCACTTAAAATATTACATTAGGAGTTGGCTTTGACCCCACATAGTGCTCAGGTGCAAATGCCTCCCCAGGGTGAAAGACAACAGATAATTGGACTTGACAAGCAATTTATCACAACGCCTTCATCTATGCGGAGTTAATTCAATACTTTCAATCCTATTTACTGAAACGTTGGCACCCACATGTATTCTGCTGCCATCATTTGACCCACACTCAGCAGCAAATGTGACTTGGTTGCACAATTAAGTGATGTAGCAATACCCAAATTTAATTTAAGCCCATATTTATAGATCTCTAGCCCTCACTGAAGCAGCTCAGGGCTGACACTTGGCTTGTTGCATGGGGTTCTGTTTGCTGTACTTCTCATGCCTTCATGGGGCATACTCCAGCTTCCAAATCCCATGGTATGTCCAGTCTCGCTGCCCTATTACTCATCTTAAAAACAGCCTGACTCCCAATTCAAGCATATGCACTGCTGAAATAGCATGACCAAACACTTCTGGGGTCTGAATCCCTGGGACAGAGCAGCCTCTTACTGCCTGCAGTGCCGAAGAGGATTTGCTAGAAAATGTTTCAAAAAAAACAGTACCTCATAATGCAAGGGCTCTCAAAAGCACTGAGCCACTTCCCACAGAGACAGCCGTTTGGGGAAGGGTGGGCTCTTTTTTAAAGAAACGTGAAATTGTAGTAGTGAAATTAATTATCTGTATTCCTCCGTCCTTGCCCCTGGGCAGCCCCCCGGGTTTCCCCATGGGTCCTATCCGGTGTCACTGTCAACACCAGGCACCGCAGTCCTGATTAAGTCATTACAAGTCAGTCCTTGTTCCTCCACTTCCAGTCAAGAGCAAACGAGACACATGCAGGCTTAGGAAGCCCTGAAGTGCAGCTTTCTCATGGACACAGAGAGACGAGTGGAGCTGGCAGAGTCCTGCAGACTCCAGACACGAGTGGTGCCCACGAATCGGCTGAGCATATACTCACTGAGCGTTTGCTTGATTTTCTGCTGGAAGGGCCACAGGGGGATAAACAGGGACATTACCAAAGTCAATTGATTATGCTAAGGCCACATTACCACGCGTGGTATTAAATCACAAAACACAGGGCCAACCAGTGCTAGATCAGAAGTTCAAGCTTCCACCAAAAATCTGAAAATCACAGGTCACGTCCTTTTCTGGAGCAAAGTGAGGGGGATCTAAGGAGACTACCCAGAGATACTCAACAAGCAGATGGCACCCCCAACACCTACCATGTGGTCCACAACCAAGAGCCAGGTTCAACCCCTCAAGGGTTTGGAGAATGTAGGCTGGCACCCCCATGTTGCTCTCCAATTTTCATCATGAAAGGCTCTGCTCTGGGCTTTCCATTGGAAACATTGCTCTTCCATTCAAGGAATCTTGGCATGACTGGGAATCACTGTCTGCAAGGCAAGATGCAGCCCCACCTAGGAGCCCCACTACTGGCTAGTCATGGCTCAGACCGCAAACACGGGGAATCCTTCACCACTAAGCCCTGAAAAAGCTGCTTTACAACACCAGGAGGATTCTCCTATAAATTCTATGAAGATCTCACTGTTGCAGCTGCCTGAAGCTAGAGACACACTAGAAGCAGGTCCACCAGATACAGGGAGCCATAACCAAACATTATGCCTGAGCATTGCAAGCGGCTGGAAAAAGGGCTGCAGAGCTTCTACTATGAAGCTTTCCACTCCTGCTTACCCATGTGCTGTGGTAAAGCAGCATTTACTTTTGAGCAAGAATCACTGCACATCAAGCCACAAGTTTCCCAAAACACCCTAACTTTTAATTTGCTTTTCCAACTCCCTTTGCTGGCTTCATTAGAGTTGTAAATACAAGTTGCAATTCAAGACCCAACGCACATTTCCCTTGACCCACCTAGAAGGTGCTCTGGCAGCATCAAGAGTCGAGAAGAAAAATAGCATCAAAATAAGAATCACCTCTGGGAGTCTAAAAGCACCTTATGGCAAGTCTGAGCACATACGGCCGTGTCCCCAACTTGTAGCTGGGAAACTGAGGCACAGATCGCCACAGTGACGTGCTTATAGAGACACGACAAGACCACAGAAACCCCAGGTGAAGACCTCCATTTCCATAACTGTACACCTCAGGCTGCAAGAGCTAAAGAGGCTGTTGCAGAGGGCTGCCACTGCTCACGCCGTGGTGGCCCTGACAGAGATCCCTGGGAGGGAAAAGGGTTAAGGAAGGGAAATTTGTTACTTTCTTGTTGTATTTTCTCGTGGGGGGAGAAGCGTTGTGCAAGCGGGAGTTTTCCACTGGCGCTAGGCCCCCTTGCACTTATCAATGGGACCTTTCAGGACTCACTCCCTGATTGAGACATCATTTCCTGTCCAACACACTAACCCCATTGATAACTCCACGCTTGATGGGAACTTTTCAAACCTACCAGGGAAGGCAAGGAGACCCAGAAGAACATATACATGAAAACAGAACAGGGGCAAAAGGAAAAAGAAGAAAGAGAAAGACACAGTTCTGGCCACAATCCGCACACTGACAACAAATGTTTGTGATTACAGAGCTGTGCATCTTTAGCAGGTACATCAGACAGAAAGAAGCCACTGACATACTCTTCACAGCAGTGGACTGGCAGACCTGGTGCTTCAGACCAGCAAGAAGTGGAGAGGGGCACAAGAGAAACCTTAAGAACATCCCTCTTTTGTCTTCCAGCCACAGAGCACACACAGAAATCAGGACTGGCTATAGAAATGGTCCAGTTTTCCACCAGAAAACCCAGGAGGCCATAACCGATACAGCTTGCAAAACAGGCCAGAGACTTCATACGTCCAAGTACCAGAAATGACACACAAAAGGGGAAACAATGATGAAACTAGGACCCCTCAAAGTATCTCAGATCAAGTACCCAAGGGAGGAACCTTTTTTTTCCCCTAATGCATCATGGCAAACCGGTTCAATGTTATTTCCCAGGACACAGCCCGGCCAGCTGTGTACAACCTTAACACTGGCTGTGAGGACTCACTTGATATTCTAATCACAGCCCAGCTCCAACCACAAGCTCCAGCCCAAAAATCGACATCTCCCCCAGAGTTCAGGAGTCTGTCAAACCACAGCTTTTGTCTTCACAAGCCTCAAAACAGAGATTTCATAACCCCAAGCAATTATAGCTTTGCTGCGTACAAAGGTACACTGATACAAAGGTGTCAGTAGATCTGGATTATTGCTAAATAGGACACCAGCCAGAAAGCTCTCTCTACCCATGAAGATGCCATGGAGCAGCATCGGATATGAAGTAGCTGATGCCAGGCTGAAACTTTGTAATTTGGACTTCTCTAGTTTCCTGGCTTCAGACTTCAGCCAGCAGCTCTTCAGCAAGAAAGCTTTCGAAGAAACCTAAATACACAGACATAGACTACAGCAAAGGAGCTGTACAAAACAGCAGGAGCCAGGACACTGGCTATCTGGGTAGATGGTTAGAAGGAGGGTCTGGAAGGTTTCCACCACCATCCTCTATTCCTGAACTGCTATGAGCGTGTGCAAAAGCTCTGTTGTTTTCAGCAATTTGGGTAAGTAGTTTCTGGGGGCCCAAAACGTAGCTCCCTTTCTGTTCTAAGTGCATCTCAAGTATTTAAAATTAGATTCCCCTCTTCAATAGGAACCATTCATGAAAATGTCAGCTTTAAATGTCTTCACAGTGCAAGTTACTCACTGTAAGCATACCACCCACTTATCTTACACTCTACAAGGACAGAGTCTGAAAAGTTTCAAGATCATGACATGTAACAGACCAAGCAAGCACAAAGCCTTATTTAAAGGCACTATTAACCCTGCTGGGAACACAACTAGAAGTATGAGTAGAAATAGTATTTTATGTTAGACAAGACAGACTTACCTGCAGGTCAAAGAACTTGCTGTATCTCCGGTAGATGATCTGGGAAGTCAAGTCAGACCATGTTACATTGATGATATAGACCTGTTCAGGGAAAAGAAAACACAAGTCAACGTGGGCCACGAAGCACAGGACACGTCCAAAGGCCGAACTGTCAGCATAGGTTAATTCCTCATCTCACTGGCTGCTCCTGCTCACAATGAGGAACATAGCCCTGGGTGCATCACTAGCCTAAATTAAAGCCATTGCCCCGTTGCAGCCTTTAGCAGAGGTCTCAGGAGAGCACCCAGTGTTCTCCCACCCATCCCTATCACCAGCTCCCACCAATTTTACTCTCCCTGGGATTAAAGCTGTAATCAACAGCACACTTTCTGGTCTGTGGTAGCACACCCTGCCTGCTACCTTTGCCTGTTTGGAGGGTCCCAGGGCCTGTTGCAGGCACTGTTGAGAGAGCTATTCCAGCCCTGAAGCAACAGCCCATCGTGGGCTGCTGATCTCCAACCCCATGCTCCAGATTTTCCTCACGTATGGAGATGCAACCATGGCCCTTCCCAGGCAACACGTGGCTCTAGTTCAACAAGGAAATTCAAAAGGAAGTCAGCTCCAGGAGGGTTGTGGGATTACACCCATGCAACACATCTGCTTACAAACACCCGTACGCGCCCAACAACAGCTTAACCCTACAGCACACAGCCCTTGCTGAGTCACATTGTACCACTCGGCACCTCTGGCACCTATCAGACTGATTCAAACATGATGTAAAGCAGGTCAGTGAGAGTGACACTGTATTCTTACAGCAGTGGAAACAGCAACACAAGCCCACAACAAGCCCAGGATTTCCCTTGTCCAGCCCTAGTCCATCCCTAAAACAGTAATCTTACAGAAACGCTGTTTTGCCAGAAACTGTGACAAAAATTTATTTGCATGTGCATGCACACACACATATATATACACACACACATCACACATAGTACCTCCAAAACATTTTAAAATAATGGAGAAAATGAGCCAGATTCTGTGCTCTCATAAAATGGCCTTCAGGCCAAATGCTGGTCCTGCTGCCTTGATAACAGACACACAACAAGACTACAGCAAACACAGGATGGAGCCATCAAGGGTGACCACTGAGGGTGACCACGCAATGCCAGTGTAAGGGCAATCACAGCTAGGCCAGCTCCTGGGTCTTTAAAGCAGTTTCCAGGTTTCACATATGGAGTGAGATAAGGATCTGGCAGAGAAAACAGGAAAGCATCCCTCCTCCCTCAGCCCCAGCGCTGCAGCAGGAGCTCTCCCTTTGGCCATGGATGCAGAAGTGAAGCTCTCTGTCTCCAGTGATGGGGGATGGATAAGCATCACCCTCTTCTCCGTCTCCCCCAGAACACTAACCCATCTTCCAAGGTGCTGATGCAGGGAAATTGCTTCTATGCTTTTAAAAATAACAGGCATTAAAGAATAACAGGTATTGAACTGAAGAACAGGTTTAACAATGCTTTCCCAATGACTGCTAAGGGATTCTTCTCCTCTTCTTCTTTCCAGGTAAGAGAGGTGTGTCACCTGATGGAGGTCACCACCATGGAGGTCCTACAGCCTCACTTTCCTCTCCGCTTGTTACGACCACATTCAGTCTCCAAGGCAGTTTTGCTCCCCATCTCCTACAGCCCAGTTTCATGGTATTTGAGAACCGGACATGCTGAGCACAGGCTGGGACCTTTCACAGAGCACCGAGTGTAAGGACTAAGAGCCTGAATTTGACTCCATTACAGTATCAAACATATTTGCTGCTCCCACCAGAGCAGCGACCATCGAAGCTGACAAAGGAAAGACGGCCCAGGAGTGAGAGCACAACTCTTGGCAAACCCGTGTTATTCATCTGCTGCGTCTCATCTTTCTCCTGGAAAACCAAGCCACGCAACCTCCCTCCCGCAGCACCCGCATGCACAAGGGCGTCACCAGCACTGCCCTGCTTCATGAAGGGGGGATAAGGCTGTGTAACATGAAGGTTTCAAGTCCCCTTTAAAGATCTTACCCACGCAGACAAGCCAGAGGAGTCAGAGGCTGGGAAGGAAGCTGCTGTTGCTAATTTTCAGGCCAGCCACACTACACTGAAAAATATTTTTCCATGTGTTTGTTGTGGGAAAAAAAAAAAAAAAGAAAGAAAAAATTTTGTAGCTTCACCCTGAGCTAATTCACAACACAAATATTTCTACTCGTTCTCTATCCAACAGCTACTTTCAGATGGAAAACCCATTCGATTAAAAACAGATCATGACAGATGGGAGCTGACTGGGATCCAAAAGCAACTTCAGATACTGTAATTCTGGCCCCAGGTTCTCACAATGGGGACAAGACAGGGACAGGAGAAACATATTGTACATGCAAATAAAGATTATATTTTTCCTTTAATTATGCATCTTCTCTCCAGAAGCTAGAAATAAAACGCATAAGCTACAGACATCCATGCTTTTTGAATTTCATGGCACTTCAGGCTTCCCCATGCTACTCTTCAGAACCCACAAAAACTGTGCGTCCCCAAAATCTTTAACAGCCTGCAAGTCTGCTTGGTCAAGATCTCGTCCAGACAAGAGTTAATCCTTCTTTAACAGTGCAGCATCATCCAGTGGTGCAGTAAGTGGCACAATACCCCCATCACACGAGATGGGGCTGAGCGGGGTCCGAAGGGATATTCTGGGCAAGAGGCTGGATGCGTTTGGTGCAGGGAGTGGGTGTAGGAGCAGGATCCCACTGCATGGTGCAGATACAGTCCCTGCTCTGAAATCCCGGCTCTGCGGGAATGAATCTGCCACTGACTTCAGTCAGGCCAGGATTTCGCTGCACATTTAAAACAGCAATTCAATCTTTTTGAGCCTTAGGTCTCTTCAAGCTCAGCAAGTGATGAATCAGGCGGCATGCAGATGCACTGACTTCTATTTCATGGGAAGATCATAGCAGAAGCAATAAAAGCCTTTAACCATAACCCAGAGCTCTGTGAAGTGAGAAACAAACGGGCTCAAAATCTGCGTGGTGGGATGCAGGTGCAAAATCTGAAATAGCTATTGATTTTCTTTGCTTGTTCGCGTAAATCAAATTGCTTCTTGAAAGCCACCATTTAAAATAATGGGAAATAACGGTTTGCTTGAACTCAGAAAAGATCTGTAAAATGCCAGATTTTAAAAGCAAGGTCTAGAGGTTTCAAAAGCCTTAGATATCACATTTCTCTCCCTCAGAGATCAGAGTTTGGTGACTATTTGCTTCTGCTGCCTTAGCTGGACCCATAACCTTTTCATGAGCAGCAAACATTACACCAGCTTACCTCGTCTTTTTTTTTTGCTCAGATCTTAAAACGGGTCACTGTGAAAGCAATCAACAATATCCCTGGGGAGAATGAGAGAAGTAGTCCTGGGGGAGCCCGAGGTCATGCAAATGCAACGGGACAAGGAGGCAGCAGGAAATATCGGATAAATACAGAGAGTCGTCCCACGCTCGAACAGCCGGCAGGCCCAGCATCGCCCTCACGAGCTGCCTGCAGAGCCGAGGGAGGGCTTTCTGTGGCACCCAAGGGCTTCCCAAAACTGAGCCACGTGAGCCACCGCGTTGGCACACAGCTGGTCCTGGGCCCTCAGCAAGCTGCTTCTTGATAAAAGATAAAAATCAAAGCACCTTACATGTCTTGGAGCAAGCTCTTCCGTGTAAGTACAGCATTTTCCTACAGTCCATACATACGCAGAACTGAACTTTAATCGTGACTGCAAATTACCAATTAGTACCATAATTATTTACTTAGAGTAAAAAGATCTGCTTTATGTATCTACTCTGTTTATGACCTTAAAGAAGTCAAAAAGCAGCTGCTATTCAAATAATTCACCTTAAAAATCCTTAACAAAAAAAAAAAAGGCCTTAATAAATAATAATTGAAGTATAAATTACAAACAACTCACTGCACAATCACTGGGTGCTCCAGCCACTATTAATATTCAATCTTTAATTTCACAAATCCAGTCTTTTTTAGTCTGCTATGTATATTAAAATAAATCCTTCTTCAGAGAAACAAGAAGCAGGCCTGTACAAACTGGAGAATATTAATCAGGAACTCAGCTTGATAAGCAGCTCTTAATATTCATGCTGTGTGAAAGAAGGTGCAGGATGTCAGGGAGATTTTATAGCTGCTAATTATTGTTTAATTCTAACGCTAGGAAACTTCCATTTTACCTATCACAGAGTAGAAAATTTATTGCAAACTGAAATTATTGCTCTCCCTTTACTGCCTACACCAAACAATGAGAGATGACTTCCTTCTACAAAAAGCATTCACTCAAATGTCATCGGGCATGACTTTGTCATTGAACATCATCTTTTCAGTGGAAAATATTTAGTTCCAGCTGGCACAAAACCCAGAGGTAAAGAATTCAGGTTATTCTGAAGTGACCGATTTTTCAATTGGCTTTTTAGAGGCTAATGTTTTGTTTCCTACAGCTAGATGAGCTGGAGTGGAAGATGAATGTCTGAAATGAGCACTCTGATGAGACCAAGATAAGAACATCCACAAATACACGAGCTATTGGCAAAGACAAGTTTGCAGAGCAGAGTCTAGAAATACACCTGCACCCATAACAGAGGGTGCTGTTAACCCTTAATAAGTAATTACAGTAACACCAGCTATTAAGAAAGTTTTATGAATGCAAAAAAACAACGCTATGGTGCAATTTGTATGCAGATACCATCACGATAGTCCCTTTTATCCTGGGGCATGTCAGCTTCTTCAAAGTCTCATATTAAAGTGTTGGATGTTTGTCGTCCAGTGAATCATGACTGAGTTGGAAAAGACACTCCTATTCACCAGTATTCAGATGCTATCACTGCCTGTGAGCTGGAAACTGTCCACCAGCACAGCTCATCATGTGAATGCTCCCTGGTCTGCTTCTGCGCAAAGTCAGTCTGATTCCCGCGAGGCTTGCGGCAATTTCAGCTGGTTTGTTTAG
Organism: Phaethon lepturus; assembly: GCF_000687285.1. Taxonomy (NCBI): domain Eukaryota; kingdom Metazoa; phylum Chordata; class Aves; order Phaethontiformes; family Phaethontidae; genus Phaethon; species Phaethon lepturus. The sequence goes on from NW_010548495.1 coordinate 75,044, forward strand.
CTGGTGGAGTTTACATTAAAACAGCTCAAACTGCAGCAGCCCTCTACAAAATCAACATGCATCTATGCCCTAAATTACTGGAGTACGGGCACTGCACCAACTTAACTGTTTGCATAACCCTTTTAATGTCAAAGACGTTCTGAGGAGCACAAATCGGTGCTGGCCCAGACCCAGATTTGGAGTGATAACAGCCTAGACACAGCAGTTTCCGTACGCACAAGGCTGAAGCAGCAAAGCTGCTCGCCTTTCAGGAGCAACATGGTTGATTTTAGGTACCTTCTTCCACCCCACAATACAGTGGCACCAGGAGCCAGGGTTTCTGCAGGGTAAGGGCCCCCAGCGTCCTCAATTCCTGGTCTGTGCAAGAGCCAGCACGGCAGCAGGGAGAGTAAAACGCCCCGGGAATAAGCACAGAGAACGTAAGCCCTCCTTCGCACACATCACCTGTGCCTCCCCTTGGCTCGGATCGCGGACTTTCAGAAAGCTTACATTTGACTCTGGATCTGGAGAGCGCAGCATGGGCTCCCCGCCCAGCTCACCAGCATCCAAAAGGCTCTGCAAAGCACTGAGAGACCTGGAAAATTCCCACAGAGATGAAGTCAGACCCTCAGCCCCCAGCCCATGGCGAGTCCACCCCCAGTGCCATGCAATGATGTCACCTTTCAGCATGATGGTCTCCGAGGGACCACAACTCAACCGGTGCAGAGCCAAGGACGAGCTATTTTCAACCACAGTCCAGAGCTGTTCTCACCCCAGGAATTTGAAGACTGAGCTGAGAAACAGAGATGCGGTTCGTAAGAAACGTGAAACCCAAGCAGCCCCAAACAGGAGAGCTTCTCTTGGGGAGCTTGCTGCTGTGGCAGGGTGCCTAGGAGCAGCCCTGAGCATGGGGGCTGACGTAGGCTGCACACAGGTGCAGGGCATCTGGCTTTTTCATGAAGCAGATGTGGTTTCAGGGACATCCCTCTACCCAGCTCCCATTTGCATTACCAACAGGGGAAATGTAACTGAGCAAAAGCCAGAACAACCCACGGGTCCCATGGACCAGTGTTGCATATACCTAAGTTTGGGAAGCAAAGCAGAGTTACAGTATGCGGGGAGGGAACAAATTGGACAAGCCCCAGCATCCGCCAGTTCTCACCTGTGAGCAGCCACCACACAGGCCATTTAAGCAGGACACAGCAATTCCAGTTTGCATCACAATTTGCAAGCTGGTTTACAGTCTAATTAAACATTGCGGGGGGAGGGGTGCGGAGAAGGGATAGGAGAGTTCTCCTTCCTTCATTGTTTTATTTTGTGGATCTTGTTTCAGCTCTGAACGGCAATACAAGAGGATTAATGCTGGATTAATGCTGCTTCTCTTTTCAGCCCCTTCAGATCAAATCTGTTCTGTGTACAAGAAAAATAAACTGATTTCTAACTCTGAATCCAGCCGTACTCTGAGACTCAAGCTGGGTCCTTTCTAGGTTAGAGAACCCCACTGCTACTACATCCTATATGAGCACAGACCTTCCTCCTGGTGGAGAATTATCCAGGATGAAATCCATTACTTTTTCCCCAATCCTAATAATGAGAATAGCAAACAACTGCCTCAAGCCAGCCAGCAGACGTCCCTGGGAACACAGGAAGAGGAGCTCATTTGAGTATGGAGGCACCTGGCTAGACATTTTTGCTGGTTTCCTAGCTTTGGGGATATGGACCAGACAAGTAACAGGGTTGTGTCTGAATGACAAATCCAGCTCATTGTGTTTACATAGGCAGAGTAAGACAAATACTTTGCCTCTCATATTTTTCTCATACACTGATGAGGTTTCGAAGTCCATGGTTCAGATTTCTATTTAGTCTCATCTTCAGCCCTCAAGGTCTTGGTGTTTGCCAACCTGGGTTTTTAAGCACTTACTTCAGGCCTTCACAGCACCTTCCTTTTAAGAAGATGCTAACAAGCCCCACACAATCAGAGCAATAAGCCAGAAGAGGAGAAACCTCCCTGCTGCATTTCTTTGCATGGTCGTTTGCACGGCCATGAGAGGCACAAAAAGGTAAAAGTGGAATCTGCACCCATGATTTGTGACAATAACTTGACCAAAGAGCTGCAGAACTGGAACGTCTGGGAGCCCTGCAGCTTGGTTACAAACCACCTCTGAGTCTCTTGCTGGTCTTGTCTGATTACTTCATTTAGCCTCATTCTTAAGGGTGTGCGAGCAGAGTATGATGTGTCGAATTCTTACAGACATGCAATATCTGTGTTGCATTAGCAGGGCTTTGTTTGTTTCTTAACTGCTATCCTGCTATCAAAGACCCATCAAGGCTCTTATCTTACCTCCAACATATCCAATAACAGGAGCTTATGGAAAGAGAATAAGAAACAGGACTAAGTAAAGACTGGTCGCTTCCCTACTACCACCTCCCTGCTTCGGGGAGCGGAGCAGCAGCTTCCCTGCAAGGAAAGGGCAGACAAGGGAAGCAGAAAACATCTACCCATTAGATTTACATATGTGCATGAGGGAGGGAGAGCATCTGTGCAGTGTACAACGTGGACTCTTATTTCTGTTTCCAATCTGTTTCTATCCACCTGCATTTACTTTCCATGTGTGATGAAACTATTTGTGAAGCAGAATAACCACAGGACTGAGTTTCTGCCATTTAAGAGTTGACAAATGATTAGAAAACAACATCTAAGCCTACAGAGCATTAGAATAGCAGTGACAAACGTAAAATGGAAATACGAATATACAGGCTCTCTGTGAAACCTGGCTCCCTCATGGCCTTCTCAAATATCCCACCTGGGTCTGAAAGAGGCTGTCTGTGGCAAGCAACTGAAAATAATCCAGCTGCACTTGAAAGTAAAAAGTTTGCAGCTTACTGCCTCTTACATTTAGATCCCACCTGAATTATAGACTATTTTAACTCGGTGCTTGCGTCTTTCTCCCCAGCAGGTGGTTGGTGTTTCACGAGGACCCCAAAATATAAGAACATCCTGGTGAAAGAAGAGAAGCTCCTTTCAAAAAAGGAAGGAGAACTGGGAAAAGCAACAATCAACAGACAAAACAGACCCTCTCATATTTGAATTTCAAGTCCTTCAAGTGAGTTTCACTGAAAGATTTTGAATACAAAAATTGCATCAATTTCACTAAATTGGTTTTAGAAACTCATCTGTAGTTGAAGTTGTTCTGAAAAGGAACATATCACCCCTGAATGTAGAATTCCTCAGTGCCCGTGCTGGATGTGGGAGTGAGGTGCAGGTCCTTTCTGATCTCTTACAGTCATTGTGTTGGTTGCAGGGTAAAGGATAGACACAAAGGGGAAATGGCACTTTTAAAAAATCACTTTCAAAAGTGAAGATAATTTCATTCCTCTGCCCTTATTCTCTCCACAGAAGCAGGTCTTAAAAATTGACTCAAAACTGGCTTCATTCTGCTTCCACTGAAGCTCATTTTAATAGGAAAGTGTTGAGGCCAGCTATGAGTGCCTTTAAAATCTCTCCTTAGTTTATAACAAGTCTTTCTAGCTTCACCTATAAGAGATCACTCTGCTGTATGGTCAGTGCTGGCACCACTCAGATGAGAGCAATGTCTGAATTAAATCCAGTCCTGGTCCAAATGGGTGCAACCCACATCTGTTTTTGACTGCCATTACGGAGTCATCAGATCCATGGATGTCAATGAGAAGAGTTTCATTCCCTTCACGGTGCTGGATCAAACCTCACATGAAAGTGCTAAAATATCAGAAGAACACTTCCAAAGCAGAGAGACTTAAGAGATGCAGCTGAACTGATTCTGGTACAAGAACAACTGACTTGAGGGATGTTCAAAATAGGATGAGTAGAATTCTGCTCATGTTTAAGGCAAAGGGATTTTTATCGAGTGCCCTGGGGCCAGTCATACAGGAATAGCTTGGTCAAATGAGAACTAACAAGAACCTGCACGTGTAAATGCATCAAGATTGACAAGACCCAGAGACAGAAAATATGTTCTGAAAACCGCTGTTTTCCAGGTAAAACTAAATCTCACACATCTAAAACTAAATCTCACACACAACTAACACAGAGTTATGTATGCCTGCGGGAGATCTCTCCAAGTACCCTTCTGCTCTGAGAATGAGGGCCCATCTACGTTGTACCAGCAGGGTTGTACTGATGTGTTTTCCCAGCTATGGAGCACATAGACAGTGCTAGAGCATACACAGCCTGTGGCCACATCAAGACAGAGCACACTGTCACACTGCTGACCCTGTTCCGTGTACGGGCACAGAGCAGGTTATTGCACTCGGTAAGTACGTAGCCTTGGTTACAGAAATGACAGAAATTCCCTGTGCAGGCAGCCTTAATTGCAAAGAGGCACTGCTAAAACCCAACCTCCCTTTCGGCTTCTCGTGTTAGGGATTCCTGCTCTGCACCAACACTTGCATGTAGTTTATATTAGCATGCAAATCTGGCTTTGATTTGTAACCTTACATATGACCCCCAGATGCAGTGTTGGAAAAGCAAAGCAAGGGCCTGGGAAAGGGAGCAAAACTCCTCCAGGCCTTTCCAGAACAATGACAAAGCTCTGGGACATTCTTAGTCCAAATAATGGAAATTCTCCTGGGGTTTTGCCGTAGAATAGTGGGATTTTTTTTTTTCCTTCTCATTTTGAGTGAAGGGAAACAAAAAGTTCATGTAAACCAAGAGACCCTCAGATTCACAAAGCCAGACCTGAGGGGTACAGTACTTGAAGTGTGATCTACAATCCCTGACCAAAAAAAATCCACTCAAAAACTCTTCTAATTTCTATACAGTTTGTGCAACTGCATTTTTCGTGCATGACTGAAGGATAAAATTTGAGGCGAAATCAACTGGATCAACCAAAGCATCACAGAACTGCCAACATAGCACACTGACAGATGAGTATTTGCATTTTAATTGCAAAATGCTAGAAGAGTGACTGAAAAATTGACTTAACCTCAAAACGTAAACCCCATTCAACAAGCACGCAACGCATGTAGATCTTTGATTATACTGTCTGCATGACCATACACACATAAGACTGAATGTACCTGTTCTCTACTGGACGATACTAATAATGTGAAACCAACTTCTGGAAAGAAGGGAACCAACCTCCACAACCCCAGAAAGATGCAATACTTAAGTCACTGGAAAAAGGTCTTCCACTGCAGTGACCTTTGATTTCAGGCTTAGGAGAAATCCAAGTTTCTTGTGGGGAGAAGAGTAAAGGAAAATGATTTTGTGTCCTAGTCTTGCAAAGAACGCCTGAGTTTCACTGTGAAATGCCAAAGAGGAGGCAAACGTGGAGAGCTCTCCTTACTCCCCACGGTGCTTCTGGCCAAGGCAGGAAAACTGATGCAAGAGTCCTGTGAGGGACGAATTGCCCCCCTGTCAGGGCACGACACTGAATTAAACAGAAAATTACCTTCTTCCTGTGGAACTTCAGGGTTTTCAGGAAGATACTCTGCCAAATCCTCGCACCCTCAATCACTGCCTTTTTTTTAAGTTGAACTATTGTCTCTGCCCTTTCCTTCCCTCCTACTCTTCTCACAATCATCCTCCTTTTCCCTCCTTTTCCCACGCTTGGCTTCCTGCCTTCCCACTTGCAGGAACACCCTCTCCTACCCCAGACGCGCAGGACTATCACAGACAGCGTAAACCCATCCCTCTCCAACCCTGCGACTTGCAGCCTGGGCCACACGCAGGCAGAGACGCACGCCGCTGCCCTCACTGGTTTCCCGATCACGTTTGTTCGGCACGCCGGGCTGCAGGTTCTGCAGATGGAGAGCTTTGCTCTGCCCTCCTGGGATACAGAAGAGATGCTTTTTCAGCCTAGAGCAACACTGTGCTTTGGGCACTTCTCCTTAAAATGTCGCTCCCCCTTTATAACCTGCAAATACAAGGATCCTACAGTAGGAAGATACATTTAACTGCTGGGCACAGGGATACCTGCTGGACAGGACAGTCACACTGCCTAACTTTGTGTCCCCAGCTGAGGGTTTGGGAGATGAGACTCCAGACTGTACTGCAGCCAGAGGAGAAAGTCCCCAAGTTGTACTACTGACCTGCACTGCCCAAACCAGCCTGTTTCTCCCCAGACTGTACAGAGGGTGCAAAGGAAATAGGCCTCTCAAAGGATGTAAAATTTGGGGCTGTGGCTATCATCAGTAGTTGTAACCATACTGCCAAAGGACGGGATCACCAAATCAGCCCCCAAGCCTGGCTCCTTCACTGGCATTGCCACTGGCACAAGCCATCATCACCTTAGCTCCCTGCCATAAGCCTGGACCCTTTTGGTGCCGGGGAGAACAACATCCCCAGGGATTTTCAACCACCCTGGGCTGGGCTTTGTCGCTCTCACAGCTTCCCACCGTAACAACCTCCACGTCTCTGGAGACGTGCGCTGCCATTTGGTAATGCACTTTCTGGTAGAGCTGCCAGGGGTGGGAGTGATGGCAACCACACTAATTCCTTCTCGTTTACCTATCACAACCCAGCCACAAGCCACACATACCCCAGGAGTTACTAATTTTTGGAAGAAGACTATGTGGCTGCAAGTCAGCATGTGTCACCTTAGAAATAAGCCTTTTAGAGACATGCCTATATTATACGTTCTATTGAAACCCGTAATAAAATATGAATCAGCAAGATGTCTGTATGCGTTTACATTTCTGTCAAATCCAGTGCCTTGGAACAATAAACAAACCTCTTCCTTTCAATCCCCAAGCCTGAATATTCTCCCACTTCTAGCCACTTAAAGGGAATTATTAATGTTCCACGGAGAGAAACTCTATTAAATCTGCTAAGTGACCACCCAAAGCCCAGCAAAATTACTGTCTGTAACAGCACTTTCAAGAACTAATACAGCTGCACTCGACACATACAGCATCTGGAGACAGCAGGAAAGGATTTGGGGAAAAAGTTCTAGTTTTATGAATCCTAAAGTCAGGATCTCAAACTAGTCAAAGCTACTCATCTCAGATCCTTCTCTAGGTACGTGGCTAGGGCAGACATCCGTCTCTGGAGTTGCCTCTTCCTCTGCCTTCAGGAGGATCCTATGCTAGACAGACAACTAGTGTCTACGAGGTTGTAGTTAAGGTAGATGTACAGTAAGGAAAGGTATACATGGTGCAGAGGTTCTCAAATCAGCACTGACCTGTGTCTCCTCCACGATGCAGCACCACCACTCCATGGTGGTCCACGAAGCAGTGTGGCTGGGTCAGCCCCACTCACAATGAACAGCCCCATGTCTTTGCAGGGCATGTTAGCCCCAGCACAGCACCACTGGGATGCAGCTGCTCTGCTCGATGGGACCTCTGAACCAGCCCCACCATACACCTCAGCCACAGCCACCAGGTCCAACAGCTGGCAGTGTAACACTTCCAAGTGCCAGACCCTTTTAAAAATGAGGATTTGACTCCAACCCTCATTCAGCAGGTTCAAAGCTTTTAACCCAGGTCCCCAGAGTGATTTTAAATTCCAATTTATGAAGTGCTAACACAGGAAGGAGCTGGAGGCACCATTATAATTCACAATGAAGCAGATATGCAAAGATAATCCCGACAGCAGGCCAGGCCTGACTGCCAGCGCGCCCATGGCCTGCGTGAGCACAGCATGGATCAAAGTCAGCTCGCGTGTTTAGTGACCTTGGACAGGCAGCAACGTGTGCTCCCGAAGCCTGCGAAGAGGACAGGCGTTTTTTAAGAGCTGCTGCTTCTTTGACTTGGCTCAGCTGCCAGCTTTGGAGCAGCACTCTCGATATGCAACTGCTTTGCCCACACATCCCCAGGCACAGGAACACCATGGGGCTGATGGCTTGGTCAGTCAGTTTAGCCAAAGGGCACAGAAATGTTCTACCACCTCACAGGTGTCCTGAGAGACAGATAAACAGGCAACAACTTCTGTCTCATCCAAGGGCAGCAAATGGCTTACTCCATCCCTGAAGCGAACTGCAGGATGAATGCATCTCCTGCCAAGCATTTCATTAATAATGACCTGAGCTGAAAATCCTTCCCCCAAGCATTTGCTCTTAGAGAGCAGAATGGAAGCAGAAGACTGAGATAAAAGATGGATGTGCTCAACAGCTTCTTGACCCCTTTCAGGCTTCAAATCTTGCTTGCTGCTCCCAGGCACCAAACCTGCTGCCCCAAACGTTTCCAGCAGGTAACAGGAGCAGCACAGACACAAGAGAGCAATGTGCAGCTTCTATAGTAGCTAAACTGTCCTTGCTTTTTTGCTAGGACCAGAAATCTGCTGATTGGGAAAGGATACACCAAAGTCAGCTTGGGTGAGGGAGACGCCAGGCCTGCCCCAAACAGCCACAGCTTTGGCTGCCAAAGGGAAAAATGGAATAAATAGCAACAGAGGGAGAGCCAAGCCCTGCAGCCATCTCCACTTGAGGGCTGAGACAGCCACGGGGCAAGCTGAGTGGAAATCATGCACGTGTGCAGGGTATGAAGCAGTCGGCTAAGTGCCACGAAACGCATGGGGTGTGAATTACAGCATCATAACTCACACCCTGAAGTGTCTTACTGCAAAACGGCTCAGGGCAGAGCTAGGATTCTTTTTTCCAGTATTGTAATTCCCCTGCCTCTTTTCTCTCCTCTGTAACCACCCTTTGAGTAGAGATAAGCCCAAAGAGGATCAAATCTCACCTTCCTCAGTCCCATGAAACGTGAGGAAAACTAGCAGGGCTTGGCCCACTGTGCCTTTTCTTAAAGCTCCAATAATATTTAATTAATACTTTTCAAATATAAAGTACTCACTGCCTTGGCACAACACAAAGATGGATGCAAAAACATCTGATTCAGGGATAGGTGCTATCAGAGGGCTCTGGTAAAAGCCACAGCATCCCATGCTCTAGCAGAGTGCTTCCCTTTCCAACCACCTCCATGTGCTGCTCTGCACCAGGAGCAGATGGGTAGCCACAGAAATAGAGGCGAGGGGCAAAGGAAGGTCTCCGAGTTTGAGCCACACAATCTCCCTGGGCCCATCTCTGCAGCCTGCTCCTGTTAGCTGGCTCTCCACTGGGAGTCCCCAGGTAAAAATAAACCCTTGCTCACACACCAGCAGATGCAGACTGCTAAATGAAAGGGGTTGCCCTCAGCAATGACACCAGGCCACTTGCTCCAGGATTTGCCCTGGTCTGCCTCAGGTAGAAGGACTGGACATGCTGGACATTCCCTGAGCACAGTGATGGGGCAACTCATTGCCAGTGGGATAGCTTCCAAGGCAAAAAAAAAAGAAATTAAATCTGGAGCAGGGATCGGCTCCCAGGTCAACCAAATCCCACTGGAAGCAGCAAGCAGGAAGGAAGTCTCCCACAAGACACACCAAACCCTGGTCTGACACAGCCATGGTGGCTGCTGTCATTTGAGGGAAGGAGACAAAGTCAGATGAAATGAAAGCAGGAACTCTTCCAGATGAGAAAGCCACAGGCTTGGGTGCCAGAGACACACCATTAGGCTCCCACAGTCTCTCCTCTCTGCTAACCATCCAAATTGCTCTTGAGGGTAAGCAAAGGAGGCCAGTTGGAGAACTGACCAGTAGTTTTAGCAAAGGATAACCACAAGCCCCGAGACATAGCTGACCACAAGACAAAACCACTGCTCCCATCAGCATTCTCCAGGAGCATCTCAGCAAGCACAGGACCACCCTGGATGGGATAGGCAAGAGGGAAACTCAGGCCTGCATGGTACCCACGTTGTCAGTGCCCCAGAGAAGGAGATTTCTGCTTCCCCAAGCTGCCTGCAGGGATTCTTCCCCAGCAATAAAAATACAGCCAAAAAGTTCCTCATGGCTTGTAAACAACAGATAGGAGTCTCACCTGATGGTGAGATGGTAGCCTGATGTTTCCAGTTCTTCATGGTCACAAAAAAGATCTCCCCAGTAAGCATCCATCTTCTAAACACTGAGATGAGTGTTTTGCTTTAGTACTGTGGATAATGTCATCTCCTCAGAAGAGGAAATCTTCCTAGCAAGCATAGGGCAGAGACTGAACAGTTTGCAGAGATCATAGCAGTGATCCCTTGGAGGCTCAGCTTGCCAAGGCACTGAAGGACGTGCTACACATCAAGAAAGGGCCTAAACTCTAGGGATTTCAATGATACTTAAGCCTAACATTTAACTTCATTGACGACTTGCAGCCTACGACTGTCCAGGTCTTCCTCTTTGTCACTTTGTCCAAAGTACACCCTCTGGACTTGCACAACTGTTGATTTGCGGGCTCTGCTGAAAATCTTAACTCTTGGTGACTACCATTCTTCCACTATAATTTTGGACTTTCCCAAAAACAGGCCCATGCAGTTGGTCTACAAGCCTGACTGAGCGTGACAATGCTCTTCTAGCTTTGCACAGATGAGCAGGAACCCTCCAGCCCGACATGTCCCCAACTCCAGCACACATTAATTGCTCCAATACCCTCATTTCACACATCAGTTATGTCCTGCCAACTTTCAGCTGGAGGTGACTGAATCCTCTCCAGATCGGCTTACTTCCTGCCACAGCTGCAGCAGTCTACTCACAAGTCCAACCATTGCTAAACTGCCCTAGCTGCAGATGCCACATTGCCAGTCACGTAGCCTGGGGAGGGCTCTGAAGCAGCCACTCCACAGTGGCAAGAAAGCCAGGTTATCGTTGCAGTCACTCAGCAGCCAGGACTCCTTGGAGAAGCTGCCATGTTTTGATCTGTCAACAGCACTGCCTCCTAACTTGCAACTACTAAAAGTCACAGCCAGCGAGCATATCACTGACCCTCCAGGTCAGCAAATCACCATCACAGCAAGAAATCATGCATGCAAAAATAAAGAAAACAGAAAAATATCACGCCTCTTCTAGCTGACTAGCCCCATATCTGTCCCATAGATTTAAGGTGCGGGACAGGAGAAAAAGGCTGAAGGTTTTTTTAAGAGTTCAGAGAAATCCCATCTATTGGAGAGGGGCACCAATTCCCATCTGCTGACCTGGCCACTCAACAGGTCCACCAGCCCACTTGGAAACACCTGCCAGGTTGACCACAGACCAAACTGCCTTCTCACTGACATGGGAGCCCTCCTTAGCTCAAAAACTTATTCCAAAACAACACTGAACTTCAAATCTCCTTGGCAGGGTAAATTATTGAAACATGATTTAAAAGTGAGCTCTGAAGCTAGGGAGCTCAGCCAGCTGCTGCATCTGGCCACAATATTGAGAGTCAATCCCCCAGTTAATAACCTCAGACTCCATTGAGGTGTGACATTAAAAAACAATCCAAATAATATCCCAGCCATGTCATTTTATTCTTTTTCCCCTTGAAAGGACATCTGGCATGCAAGGTTTGGGTTTTCCTCATCCCAGGGAAACTACCAGCAACATTTTTCTCTGCTCCCTAACCAGGGAGTGGAAGAGATGCAGTCAGTTCATGTATGGCTCCTAACATTCTTCTAACCAGCTGTACTCCCATTCCCTTCTCTTCTCCCCTCTCCTGCAGAAAAACACAGTTGCTATAATCAGCCTGTAGTTGGGGAGGGGAAGGAAATGCCATTCCTGTCACTGCCACTCCAAAATCAGTAGCTGACAGCGGCAGACTGCAATGAACCTACAACCTCTTTTAGGAAGGCAAAAGCATCTCTCCCATTTCACATACAAAAACTCTTCAGGAACAAGTGTCTCAGTCTGGACATACCTAGCTATAGAAACAGTCTGTAGATCTGTTCTTAAAGCTAACTCAGGCAGAGCTTCCTCCATGCCCATGCTCTTGTATGTACCTTTGAGACCTCTTTAGAAATGCAATTTCAAGACTGCTCTCATGAAACAAACGCTGACTTCAGTTGCACGATATAAGGGATGCAGCCTTTGTTGTCCCAGCCACTGTTGTGCACTAGCAGGCAACAAACATGGTAACAAGAGAAAATATTTTTGTGCACCCTCCCCTGTTTTTAGGTTGACAGACACAAGCTGAAATTCTCTTGCAGCTTTCTGTTCTTGTGATTTTTCTAGCTGCCAAGAAACCATCTTTTCACCAGAAGAAACTGTGGAAATGGGCTTGGATATCTATCACAGCTCCAGCAACCTTATCAAACTCCTCATCACAAAAATAAGTAGGACTCAGACGAACCCAAACAGAAGCTAGACTTTAACCCCTACCCTCAAGTGAGCACAGAGCCAAGGGCCATTGATGCCAGTGGGATGGATGTGAGGATGGAGAGGCCCAATCTGAACTATAACTGTGAAACATTACAGAGTTGTTTCCCAAACATGAGAACACGGCCTTAAAAAGAACCATAGCGTTTCCAGAGGAAAATTGAATTGAAGCTACACCACTGAAATGGAGTCATGTTTAGAAGCTCTGCTCCAAGAACCAATACAACCACGTCACTGGCTCAAAGCTGAGGGGATAGCATCTGGAAGTGAGGTGCTGGGAGAGGCTTTTCCCAGAAGGGAAGAAAAACACTTCAGGAAAAGTTTGTGCTTTAGGTCAAAGACCCATGATACAAGGAGGTGAAACACAGAGGGAATTCACAAGCAAACATCCCTCAGGAACGTCCACATTAGCGCACACAGCTAGAACAGGTAAATTTGATAGTGCCAGGCACAAGACAGAAGAAAAAGTGTTTTGGAAGCAAATTTTTTTTTCCAGGAAAAAAGAGCAACATGGCTATAAAATAGTGCATTTTCATACCAAGTTTATTTCGAGCCTTGGACTGCAGGCAGCGCTCTCCTACTGACTGCCAAGCTGGCTACTGTGTTCCTCTTCAATCCACAATACTTACTTGATTGACAAGATACTATTTCAGAGCTATAAAACTCTCCTGGAACATGTTCTCAGTAAACCAAATTCCTTTTCTAACTAATCATTTTATTTGCCTAATTATTAGCAGCACTTGGAACAAATTAGACACCACAAGCAGAATCCAACAGGATTCAGTCCCTGCCCAGCAGCTGTTTATATACTACTCTATGGAGGACCAGGACTGAGATCTCCAGCTCAGCTCCTTGTGCTGAGGCTGGGGAGCAGAACAAGCAGCAGGCTACCGGAAAGGTGCTGGGGAGCTGCCTACCATAGAGCATGATGTATTCCCAAGGTTAGTAACATCTGACTCAATTTCTACATCCTACATTGGCCTAGGAAAGATGCTGTCTTTGGGTACTTGCCTTCAAGGAGTAGTAAGTCCTGTCTACCCACTTCAACGTAGGCAAGTACGCTCTTACAGGTGCAATGTCCCCCTGCAATGACAAAGTTGCCCTTTGGCAGGGACAAGGCAGAGCAGTAAGCTGTTATTTCCCTTTACAAAGCAAACAGAAAGTAAGTTTCCTGCATTTCTTTAGCAGCAACTGGAGTCATAATCTGTATGCAGTATCCTAGAGACTGAAATGCTCTCCAGCCCATCTGGAAGCAGCACCATAAGGGCAGGTCTAGTTAAACCAGATAAAACCCATTCTAAGGGCACCTTAGAGCAGAGATTAAAATTCAGGAGTTGAAGGATAGTTATTCACAGAAATGAAGGGTGAACAGCTTTGTGAAGCAAGTATCAAGGGCACATCTATACTTAAATTAACATGAAATCAAACTAACATGGACCAATATTAAGAAGGCATGTTGCTGAAACGCAGCAGCATAGCAGTGAACCCCACTCAACCAAAGCTGTCCCTCCAAGCAGCAGAATAAACTCACTGGAGCCTCTGTGGCACACTCAAATCCTGTAGGATATAAAAAGCCTGTTGAATCACCTGGCATGGGGGGAGAGCAGCTCAGTCATGCACAGGGATTTTCTCTTAAAACACTTCTTGTCTCCCTCCGTGTGCAGGCATACAGACACGCACAGTCTCCCAGTCCAGCGGGGATGGGATATCCCAGTACCAAATGCTTCAGAAAGTTCAAACACTAGTCACGTCTGACAGGGAGAGCAGCACAGGCTTCAGCATCATGGCAGAAGAAGGGTCTCCTATGTCCCAATCTACCTTCTACTCCATCTCCTCTCCCATGGAGCCTGAGGCAGTATTTTCACTGAAGTCCTGTGTTTCCATACACCCAGATTTGAGGTCCAGGGCAAAGGCAATCCTGGGATGAACCTGCTGGGCACAACGTGCAGAGGGCAACAGAGGTGTCCCCAGAACAGGGAACATGAGCTTTAAAATAATCTTTGGGGGGGGGGGAAGGACAATATCTTGAAGCATAAAACCACTTTAAGCACATTCGTTTTGCAGTTGCTAGAATATAAAGCCAAGCCCTGGAGCTCTGCCAGCCAGCCCGTATTTTTATGACCATATCAAAGCACATGATAAAAACAAAAAGCTTAAGGGTCAAACTCGGTGCCGGGATTAGTAACCAGGCTGAAGTAAATAGCATGATATCAGGTCTGAACAGAATCCTCTGATCACAGGCACTTAAAACAGACAGCACTCATGCCTGAAACCCGTGTGCCAGATTCCTCCTGCAGCCCGTTCAGGTGGGGAGGGCTTTGTGCAAAATCTCTAAACTCTCTCCACCAACAAGTACCAATAGAGTCTGCAGCTGTCTGGAGTCACGTACATCACCCAGAGGAGCACACTCTCCAAGCCTTTCCCTCGTCACTATTTTGGTCTCCTGCTGCAGACCCTGCCCCTGCCAGGGCTGCACCCCACAGCAGCGGAGTATTTCCAAGTATCCCTGCATTTGGCACTATCCAGGGTATGACATGTTTGCAGGTTGGAGCCTGCAAGCCCCAGGAGAAGAGTTCCCTTCTGGGTAGACTTCAGGTTCGTACCAAGAGGGCTAAATACAGACATTTTTAATTCATTCAGTATAAGGAATCAGTCATCTTGTGCTGAGGGATTCAGCAGAAGCAGCATCATCAGAGATTAAGAGAGACCAAGGGGTCCTTTCATGCTGCTTCAGAAACTATTTGTTGAGAAAGGGCACCCATTGCAGAGCAGGAGATCCCAACCCCAACATCGCCCACAGAAACTGCCTCGGTGACCGCTGGCAGCAGAGACACCCTGAGCGAGCTGTCTGGGAGCCCTGCTCAGAGTGTGGCTGGTTTCCCAAAAGGCAGCACAGTCACTACAGGGTTAGCAGCTGATTATACAGCTGGGGTGGTACTTGCTGCCACTGCTGCAGCCCAGAGCACAAAGGGTTTGCAGCAGCTCCAAGCTGAAACACAAAGAATTAGAAGTCATCAGAGATACCTTCTCACTCCGCAGATATCAGCACTCTGTGCCTCTGCCGCCTTCGTCCTGCCAAGGCAGGAGGCAGCAATGACAGGCACATCAGCCGGGGAAAGGATGGGGGCACTGGTGGGTGGTGGCATGTCCCCTGCTGCCCGGCAGGAGCCGAGCGGCTCTGGCAGGACAAGGTGCCACCTCCTGCCATGGCCGTCCCTTTCCGCACGGCTGCAGAGCCAGGGCGTCCAAGGCAGGCCTTCCTTTCAGCTAAAGTTCTCTTTCATCCAAGGAGACAGGAGGCTTTCCTATCAAATAGTCTCAAAGAGTGAATTTTAATGGAAGAGATCAGAGAAAAGCTTAAAGCTTGGGTTGTTTGTCTTAAACGCTGGATGTTCCCTTGGCTTGGTTATTTTGGCCATTGGTTAAGCTCCCTTTTATGTTACACATAGAGATAATCTCTTCTTTTCTATGGCAAGGCTGATCAAAACTGGGAATGATTTCCTTTGATTTTTTTTTTTAAGCTAAATAAAGTGACTTATTTGTTGCATTTGGTATTTTTCAACAGTGCTTTTAGTTTCTGCACAAGATGCAGCATTTTATTCCAGAGAATGTAGATTTAGATTCAAGTAAAAGACTTTTTCCACCTGTCTTTCAGCGGGAAAAATGTCCTTTTTTAAAGGTATTAGTGTTGATTGAACAAGAACTGCAACAAGAATTCTTCACTTTGTGTTACTTCACTAAAACAAAAGTTAAAGATGCGCATTTTTAGCCACAGTTGTTTTAACTGCAGACAGAAGCTGTCTTGCGACAAGAATTAAGGACAGTTTGGGGACTACATTCTGCACAATGGAGGTTTTTGATAAGTCCATGTCACTATGACCAGTTTTGTGCATAATGACAAAATTACAGTTGGAAAAAAGCACTGAGGGAGGGAACGACTGTGAATAGAAAGAGAAAAGCCTGCTCCCTGTTGTTCGAGCTGTCTGCCACCCATCACTTGTGTCCCCTAGCTCTGACCTTATTTCGCTCAAGCTGCCAAAAAGCTCTCATCCTGCACAGTGCTGAGCACACTCTACTCCCACACATCTCTCTCCATCATCAAGGTTTGATGGATTTGGGGCTGCGGCTCAGCCCCAAAAACACAGAAAGATGGCACTAGACATCACTTGTAGTCTCTGCCCTGGGCAAGCTGTAATTTTTGATTTTTAAAGCAGCAAGATTTCTACCTCCCCCAAGCAGCCTCAGCTCCCACTTGAATTTTTCTTTTGATCCATCTGCCCCACTTCAATTTTTAAACAGCTAACAGTGTCGTCTTCCCTCCTTCCTGACATTGTCTGACCCATAGGGCTTGGCTGGGGCTAGACTCAAAGCACATCATATAATATTATGCCACCTCTAATGCAACGTGTGTCTCTCCGAGATGACGGGGTTATACCGTGCCTTTGCACAAAAGCAGAAAGCAATTTTGGGGAAGAAAACACAAAGGGGAACTTTTCCAGGAATAAATTAACAACCTGCCACAAACAGCATATGCAATAGTTTCTCCATTTCCAGCTACAGCTTGTCTGATGGAACAATTTAAAAAAGTACTTTTTACAGAGTGGTTTTGACCTTCCCCCTTTTCTGAAACTTCAGCTGATATCAGCTGCAAGAGCACAGGTCTGACCATACTGCAAAAATGAGGTGTAGTCTTACCCAGAATATACTTTATACCTAGTAAATCACAAGGCTGCTGTTAACACGTGGCTCCAGAAACCCAGTGTCACTGCTGTTACATTCCCAGCCAAGGACAGCTGGGCAGGGTTCAAATCTAAACTTGCAAGTACTGTCTCCTTGTGACCGCACACATCGCTTGTATCACCCTGTGAAGGCACCTTCCATTCGCTAAGCTGAAAGCATCTGACAAAGATGGGAAAACACCACCATATCCCCCAAAGCTGCACTAGGGAAAAGACATGGAAAAGGCAGTAGTTTGCAGCAAGCTAATAAACACCAGTGACCACCATGGCTTTCATTACGGTAATTTTGCAACTCTGATTTAAAAAAGAAAGAAGAAAAAAAAAAGAGAAAGAAAAAAAAAAATCAGACCACGAATGATTTGCCAACAGTCACACGGCAGTCTGTGGCAAGGGTGAGGACATAAGCCATGCCTCCTGACACTCGAGTCGCTATGAAAGATGTTTCACCACAGCTTTTTCTCCCTCAGAAACTGCTCTCATTGAAGCCCCATCTCAAATATCCCTCACTTCAAGGGACTGAAATTTCAAAGGGAGGAACCTTTCCATACAAACTCATCCTTAGGTTGTTCTTGCTGCCTAGAGGAGATGCTGCTGCTTCTATATTAAATGGGGACATTAACAAACCAAAGAGATTGGTTTTCAGCTGGTTTCATGTGCCCACAGCAGACCAAATGCTGGAGGAGGAAAAGCCAATGTATTTTGGGTTGCCTGTCCAGCTGCAGGCTTTGAGCACAGAAGTTTGCTCCAGTGAACCAGCTTGTGAATCCCATAGACAGGACTACCATAACGCCTTGATTACATGGCATAGGGACAGGCAGCCCTGACGCAGCTCAGAGACAGGCCCAAGCTGGCCTCGAAGGGGCAGGGTAGACACTGCAGTGCAAACCACAACACCCAGGTGAGAAATTAAATAAATACGCCAACCTCTGTGCCGTCCCAGCTACACAAACTCAAGGCTACAGCTAGCTCAGACGCACCTACACAAAGTGCTGTCACAGCCAAGAGTCACTTTATTTGCCGAGAACAAAAATGAAAGCCGTTGGTGAGAAGTCCCTGATGATTTTTTAATGCTCGGCATAGACTCGCTTCAGGTCGCCCCGCCCCAGAGGTGTGCCAACGAGAGGTCCCCCAAATTTGAGAGGTGCACTGAATTACTGCCCATGCAGGGCTTGCATTTACTTTCTTATCTCGTCTCTTGGACCAGCTCTGGAACATGTAGCAGGAGCAACTGAGAAGAGGCCAATTTATAAAGAAATGACTCCCAGACAGACACCTTTGCACTCCATCTGTGCTGAGCACCACCATGGAGCAAGCCAGAGCCTCTGACTGCTGTTACCCCTCCTAACCAAGGAGTCTGGGAGGATGCCCATGTAAGATGTGCAATCATATTTTGGCACTAGGGAAACCTTCCCTCAGACCATCCAATGTGCATACCTTGGCCAAGTCAGGTGGACTGAGGACACCCATCAACTTGTCGCTTCCTCCCATCCAAAACAGAGGAGAAAACAGAATTGACCCTTTAAATTTTTCTGAGGACTAATGAGCCACATTATAGAGCAGTGCTGAAGTCGGCTGTTGCCTCTTTGCTAAGTCTTATTATGACTGTAAAATTAAACAGCTCATTTTAAAAGTGGTAAAATGACTCCCACTTCAGAACACAGCTCTCAGGGGAAAAAAGAAAGTTTGCAATTTCAGCAGGGCAATGCATAAGATTGTCTCTTAATTACCAGAGGAAAGGCAGCTGGTTCAGTCCCTGTTATCTTAATAATTTTCCTCTCTTTGATGTCTTGATCACATCTTTTGAACAACATGCTTGAAGCTTAACACTGCAGAGAACACTTATTTTCATAATGAAAGGGAAATATTTTGTTCCATGCATAATATTTAGTTATCCTGATAGGCTGCATTGATAGGGCTTCATATATTGTGTTTTCAAGCTAACGCTGAGTTTAAGAGAGGCCTGCAGGGTAGTGCAAGACTTCTAAATGATAAATATGTAATTGGTGTACGTGTCTAGCATCCTTTAAAGTGATATCAAAAGGTTTCTAATAAGAAAGATACAAGGACCCAAAACTTTCGTTTCCTAAAGGCATAAAAAGGAAGTTCACTTCTTTCTCATTTTAGTTTTAAAAGTTAAAATTTCTAGGCTATATGAAAATTATGTTAAACCTTTGCACAGCATGACAACATATCTACTGTCATACAACATAAAAAAAAAAAATCAGAAACTCTCTCCACTTCCCACAAGCATCAGAGACGGCCAAAAATCTGGAGCAAGCACACAGCTTTGAAAGCTGCCGATAACAGGATGGGGTTTTGTGAGAATCGCAGCGATCTATAGCAAATATATTTGTATGCTCCTTTGCACTGCGCTGCAGTAACAGGAAAAGCAGGAGGACAACCCAGCTACACGTACACGGCATCAAATTCCTTGAGAGGCAGCTGGCCACGCACGCTGAGATGGCAGCTCTCTACAGTTGCCTGCAGTTAGGAGCTGTTTTCTTGATAAATGGGCCCCATTCAAGATGGGCTGCGATTCAATTTATCCTAACAGTGTAATTTGTAATCTGAAGTCAATGAGGATATCCCCATCAGGCTGCACACCAGAGTAAGGGGTAGTGAATCGTGGAGGAGAACTTGCTAAAAGGTTGTTCAGAGACAAGAAAGATGTCTCCAGAACATTTATGACCAGGGCAGAAAGCTCAGGGCTATGGCAAACACTCAGCCTTTGCTCCGATTCTCCACGTACAAGCTGGGTCTTGATAGTACAGGTTACATTCAATCTATCTAAACAAAGCCTAACTGCAGAGGAGTGACTTCAGGATGCAGACTTTTAACCATAACACCCATTTCCTTACTCTTTTCACTTTAAGCCAGATGTTCTTAAATTCGTGTGTGACATTTACACTTAACAATGCAGACTCCGGTCAGATTTGCTGAAACAGGGAACAAAACCATGATTAAACTACTTCCTATATGCAAAGGCACTTTTGAACATCGTGTGTGTCATAGAGACTGGCAAGTCGGAGGCGCAACCACTGCCCAGATGAGGTCAGACATACTTGGAGCTGACAGGAGTAGGAGGCAGCTGTCCACCGCTCACCATCGCCCGTCACTGCCCCTTCCCTCCAGCGGTTACCACCACCTCACATCTGCCAGAAGGACCAGGTGTGCCATCCCTTGAAAATCCAGATTTAAAAAAATCTTACCAGGAAATGGGCTCTAGTTAATCCCTGCTGTTTCAGGAGAAGGGAGGGTGCTGGGGATCGGATCTGCAGGAGGATGTGACCTCTGGCCAGGAGCAGCTAGAAGTGATGACACTCTAGCCCAGCACCGGATAGCATCCCTGAGCACAGCCCCAGGCTTCCACAGACCAACAGAAGAGCTTCTCTTCCAAAAAAGGAAATAATATGGGACTTTTTTTGCTCCCTGAGTTGGCTAACCACACTCCCAGAGAAGTACCAAGACAAAGTGGGTGCAGGAAGAGGACCAGGGCTGCTTTTGGTGGCAGCTGCCCCTGGCTCAGCAGCACTGTCACCCTACAGAGCAGAAGCCTGACTGGCTCTGGTCCACTGTCAGGTGCTGCATGGACTATTAGAAAAGGGGCATCTACTGTGCTCCTGGATATGCAGCAACAACCTGAAGTCACTCATACCAGCAGCACATGTGAAATGACAGGGACATACATCTTTCCAAGCACCCCCACTCCCATGAGATACAAGTTTAACTGAGATTGAACAGAAAAACAAAATTAAGAAGTTAAAGTGCATCAGCAGCACTGCAGCTGGAGTCAGGACCCTTGGAATAATCCTCCCCCGGTCAAAGACGTGTCTGAAACAAGTCAGGGAGGAGTGGGACAAAGGAAACAGCCCCCAGCACCCATGAAACTGCAAAGGAGGTCCTTCTCAGCCATTGCTTTGGTTCTGCAATGCAAGGGGCCCTTGCTGGGTGCGTTACTGCCCTACAGAGGGGCAGGGCTGACAAGGCTTTGTGGCTTGGAACAAGATCCTCTTCTCCTGCACTCTGTTCACCAGCCGACCAAAGCTCCAGCAAGCTTTGGACATGCCTAGAGATGGTTAAGTCTGTAGCTGTCTCTAGATGCCCCAGCAGAATGTTGGACCCATTTCTACCCACATTAATTTGATAACTTCCTCCTTGCCCTACTATTTGCCTCACCGCCGAGCAGCTTCCAAAACTTGCTCGCTTTCATCTTCAAAAAAAACTTTTTTATCCCCACTTAGGGATGCTGCAGACAGACACAGACCAGGGGCAGCCCAAAAGCCAGCCCAGGTTCCTGCCCTGGTGACACCAGCCTCCCATGCTCTACTCGTCCCTTCTCCAGTGAGCTCCGAGGAGTGGAGAAAGGCTGGGACCAGCATTAACACATGCTAGTCGAGCCAGTGGAAGGTACTGCCTGGGTGTAAGGAATGCTCATCCTGTTCTTAGAAGAATGGTGGGAAGGACTTCTGCAGTCTTCCTCAGAGGGAGAAGAGAGACACACACCCCTCGGTTGCAGTTTCATCCTCTAATTTAGTACTGCATGGAGCAGAACTCTACCCAGTTGGTCTCCAAAAGTAAAAATAGACTGAATTTTGTTGCTGGGACAGCCCCCTACACTCACAGAGCCAGCAAGGGGCTTTTCTCTGCCACAGTGCTGTCCTCTGACAGCTGAGCTGCCAAGGAGTCGGGATGTGCTGAAGAGGCCATCACAGCTGCATGGCCAGCTGAGAGCCTAGGAGGAACTGAGCCAGTGCATTCTGCAAAAATTTGCAGAACAGTTGTTCCAGAGACTTTAGTTTCTTGCCCCCTACACGTACGTGTCTCCCCCATCATCAGACAGCCCACATCATTTTTATCAGCATCAGTTTGTGCTACCTGGGGAATGCTAAGCATGCAGCTGAATTCTGATTTTAAAATTCATGTTAGAAAATTACGCTTCTAGTGAGCTAAGAATATATTTCACTAGAGTAGTTTTAAGGCATCCTTTAGAATATTATTTCAATCTTATTTAGAGATGCAGGAGACACTTGGTGTGTTGGAAATTTGGCCAATTTTCAGCAACAGTAATAATAATAGCATTTATATCCTGTTCCTCCTCCTCGCAGCATGAAAAAAAAGCTCTTACAGTCTAAGAGGACGGCAAGAAACACAGGATAATAAAACCACAGATCGTTGAAATACAAATACACTCAAAATAAATCAAATTAGGGTTGTAATTCGAGAGAGGGAAGCACCTCAAGTTGTGATAACAGACTCTTCTGCTGGCAAATCCATAGCACTCCATGGCCAGAATCATCATTAGCATGTTTCTTCATAAAGATCAATTAAACCAGGGCAGAAATTAAAAGATCTTCCCAAGGAAACCCAGTGAAGCAGTGGGAACTGCAAAAAAGGCCTTTGATTCACCCTCAGTTCACCAGATGAATCATTTCATGTTGAACAAACACAAAACCACACCGAAGAGACACAACCAAAAGCTCCCAGTCCCTGAAGCCATTTCAGCCGGCTCGCTAACATCATGCAACAAATTGATCATTACCACGGTGCCATGAATTACTTTATTACACGCATTAGTTAAATCATAGCAACTTTGCTTAAACCTTGACCTGCACTGCAAGACAATTTGACGCAGTTTGGCTGCAAAGAAAGCAAGTTTGCTCTACCACGTATTTGAGTGGACTGTGGTTTGCAGGCAGAGTGAGCACCCCGCTACTCATGCACTGTTACTTATTAAGTTGCAGTAAATCGCCCCTGAGATTTAAACTGAGATCAAAGGGAGACCAAATGCCACCCCTGTAATTTTGGCAACAGTATCTCTTTCCAAGATCAGTGTTGAGCCTGTGGAGTCAAAATCAGTATTACAGCTCACTGCTCAAGCATGAGGACCCTCAATTCCTCAGCCCAGCAAACCCCCCTGGACACAAGCAAGAATCCAGTTGTGGCAGAGTTAATTGGCTAGAGTCAATTGGGTTTTCTTCTCAGCTGCACACTCCCAGTGCAACACAACTAAGCAATTATTGAAAAATCACCTGGGAGAAAAGACTGCAAACGGAACAGTTTTGCAATATATGTTCTGAATTTTAACCCCCTTTGTATAATCTTTAAGTATTACAGTAACGACCAGCTTAGTAAGTATTTTATAAGCAGAGTTACACTGCTGAATGTTAGCCTCCCTTTTTCTAAAATAAATGGCAGGTGTTGGCAATGCCCCCCCAACCCAACTCCTCCTGCTAATCCCCATCTGCCAACGAGGTAACACGGGCCTCAGGAAATGGGCCCAGTATCTCAGGCACATTATCATTAATGCTGTCCCGCCTTACCGCTTTGTTTCCATGCCTTCATGGGCCCAACACCTCTGAGGTGCCTGGGGAGGGAGCCGGGTGCCAGCTGTTTGACCCAGGTGCTTGTAATCGCATCTGATACAACATGGCTCATTTTACACTAAAAGGTCCCAACTATGTGACTGGCCAGGAGATGTCGTTTTTTGTCTCCTGACTGGTCAGCTGGGAGTCCCTCAGGCTAGCAGCTGAAGTGAAATGCTCTTTAACATGTTCAGCAGTAGCCTGAAAGAGTACTAACTATAATCCTTGTCCTCATCATAAAACATACTCGGGCAGTTAGAGCAGGGGTGGAAAGCCCGGGTCACACCTGATACTGGCCAAGACTAGCAGAAGGGTGGGCAGTGCAAAAACTCCCAGGAACAGTCCTGTTTCCAAGACACAGGCACTCACTACCTTCTGAGAATACAGTCTCAGACAGGCCTCCCAAAACCCCAAACAAACCCCAAATCCACTCTCTTAGGGCCTCTCTTTCCTAATTCCACCACTGATCTGCTCAGTGACAACAGGCAAATCGTGCCAGGTCTCCCATCTTGCAGGCAAAAACAACCCTAAAACAGATCTGTACCATTTTCCTTGCAGGGCTGCAGACAGGTTTCACCAGCTGTGTATGAGGTTTTCACAAGCCTCAGAGAAGCAGTTAGCTGGAAGCACAAAGCATCACCATGCTCTGGCTAGTAGTCAGCCCTCGTTCCTCTCCACCACGCACTTTTTAGCCTCTCTACACATGCACCCTTTACACAGAAGCTTTACAAAGGAGATGCCACCAAACAACCATTGCTATTCTAGCACAAACCTCTCATTCCACCCAGAAAGATGGCTTGCAACCTTCTGGTTTTACCTTTAGCAAATTACATTAAAGACTTGTTAAGAGTTTCCCTCATGTTCCCCCACACTGCTACCCACTGCCGATACTTCCACAGTAAGCATATGCTCCAAGGTGCTTCTGTAGTTTAACTGACACTTGTGTAGAAGTGCAAACATACCAAGTACAATTTTAACAAGTGCTCTCTGCACATTTTTCATACACTGCATGGTGAATTTAAGCATAAGAAAGGCAAACCTACTGCCAGTTGTTACATTTACCAGCGCTTTTGAAACAGGCCACAAGTCTCAGTGTGAAAACTACTGCCTTAAAACATAAGGCACTGTGTTCCCGTTTTGGGTGTCCCAAAAAATTCAGCCTCTAAGATCAAGTTAAACATCTGAAGGGCAAATGAGTCTCAGATTGCTTTGATGAAGTAAGCTGCAGCCATCCCACAACTGCCTTAGTTCACTAATTAGTGAACTAATTAGTCCTATAAGATGTGTAAAAAATGCCACTGAGCATGCCAGTGAAGGCATTGAACAATCTTCATGTCAGACCCTGGGAATGTTCCCTAGCAAGGGAGGATAGAGAGACACCAGCCAGGAGGACAGCTCACCAAACAGCCAGGGTCAAGGACGGCTTTGGACAAGGAACTCAATACTTTGGAGCAGAGTCAGCACCCAGCTTTGTAAAGCACACAACTTCAAGCGATGCTGATTTTAATGGCAGCAGATCTTAACGACACAACTTGGACTCATGGGGATTGAAATCCCAGGGGCTGCTGTGGCCTCTTCCTTACCCCAAAGACAAATGCCAAAAACATTAAAAAAGAGCAGATATGGAGGCTGAAAAGAGAGAGTGTTTGTCTGAAACATCCCAGCATCAGTTTCGGATCATAAGCATCATAAACCAACCTACAAAGAAGCTGATAATTGCCCCAGCTATCTCCACCGATACACATGTGATGTGGCACGTCATTTCTGTGTCTGCCAACACTACAGGCTCCAAATGTGACCCTGGCTCTCTTCCCCAAGCACTGAGAAACTCTTGTTATGGTTGGCTCCCCCGCTTGTCCTCCCTTCACAAAAACAGCACACTTCCACAACATCAATCTGGAATTATTTACCATTGTTGAAGCTCAGACAGAAACCGCATGCCACCTCTCCTCTCACCCAAGCGGGGACATGCAGAGGTTGCCCAAATGAGAGGGCTTCACCCAAGCGCTCTAGCAACCCTGCCAAGCATCTCATCGGGCAAGTTGCTGCCCGCTAAAATGATGCCCTTCATCTCTCCCGCTGTTCCCAAGACGTGCTGAAAACTAGTTTATCTGTGCTTTCAGAACATTAAATAGACACCATCTGCTTAAAATTACCCTCATTAAAGCTAACGTGGGAACATAATCAGCCACATTTTCTCTTCTCTGCTTTTGCAAATGGGGTGTCACTTGCAAGGCTTTGGGACTGGCTCTGAAACTCCCTGAGGGGAAGAATGTGAAACCATGAAAGAAACACAAGTTACTCTCCAACAAGCATCCTCCTTCATGCTGACACAGCGCCACGACTCAGGGGTGGGACAGACCCAAGTCCTCCAAATCGCACCCAACTACATCTGGCAAACTTATTCCCAGGTGGCTGCATTTGGTCCCTGACAACATGGGCAAGGCTGTACCCAGCAGTTTAAATTAACCGGCTACATGCTTGAAGTTGCCCAGACTGAATTGTTGTCAGCACCTGGGTTAAACAGCTCACTTGTATTCAGTCTGCAACGACTGTGAGAAGTGTGGGGCAGGAAAATCTGTTTGCTATGCACCTTTGAGGGTTGCCTTTTCTACAAAAGGAGGCTAGAGCAGCTCAGTGGAATGAAGGCTAAGAAGGGACATGATAACTCTCTACAAAATAGGGGAGAGAAGTAGGACAGTTTGGGTCAAACCAAACTGAGAGTGAAAATACCTGCTTATGCAAAAAGACAATACCGGTGTGAGAACAAACAGGATGCTTGTGAATAAAAAAAGTCTACACTGGAAGTCATTAACCGTCAGAAGTTTGAAGTTTACAATCAAGCCAACCCAACCACCTTGAAGGTTAATATGTGGGAACACAATACACTTGCACACTTTTTTCCATCAGTCCAAATTACCCACTAGTCTTGTGACAGCTCTGAGAAGGCACTTCTGCCAGGAGATAGACTGCTGCAGACACAATGCTCTCAGTGTTCTCCCTGTCTGGTCTGCCTACCTTGCAAAGAGGTGCTGATGCACTGAGTGTTGGGGGATCCCTGGATGAAAGGCATTAGATTAGTACAAAGCCTGAATATATATTAATAGTAATACCAGACATGGTATCTCTACAGAAATAAATTGCCACTTGACCCAAGGCTGGGAAGCAGAAAGTGATCTGCCAGGGCCCAGATGTGTGACACTAGCCCATAAACACGTGATGGGATCCAAAAAAAAGTGCATGGAGCAGAGAAGGGAGCTGGAAGTGATGATGGGAGGCTCACCTCCTCACAGCATGCACTGTGCTTCCTAACTTCATCTGGTCAAGACTCAACAGCTCTTACTAATATTAGCAATACACAGCAAGCCTCAGAAGCCTGAGCTAGTGCCATACAGTTGAGGGGCATCTGGGAAAGCGTCAGAAGAGCCAGGCTGGGCCAAAATGAACTCCTATCTAAGCTCAGCATTCTGATTTTAATGAAGCTAGATGGTAACTCCTTAATAGCAACAGAGAGAACACAGTGTGCTTAGTCTTTAGCAGCCAGTAGATTACAGACTTTCTGACCCAACCACGTATCTTGACTGCTGTGTTTAATAGCAGTCAGTCTTGTCCCCAGAAATCTGTCAATTCCTTTTTTGAATCATTTCTACTTTCAGCCTTCATATCACTTTTCAGCAAGGTGTTGCACAGCTTAATTACATCGTGGAGCAAAAACATTTAATTTTATTCCACCTTGTACCCAAGACTGTTGTAATTTGTGCATCATTGCCAAGAGGCTGAACCTGTTCCCCTCCATCAGCTGTCCACGTCTGTATGAGAAGAATTCAGGATCTGCATTCAAACAAGCATCTCTCCTCTTTCCTCTGCTTCTAGACCATTTCAGCTGATTTGGGATATCATTTCAAACAGGTCTTAGTATGAGAAGGATTGGACTGTTGCCAGCCTCAGAAAGACTGACTAGAGCTAGGGATGGGAGGCTTGTTTGTTTTAAGCAGATTAGCTCCCAACCACTGAAGGTAACTTTATAAATGTTTACTTTCATATCCTTCAGAGACAGCTGAAATAAGTCTAGAAGCAAAGTGAGGAACAATAGTTATAAGAATGTTATAAATGGTTTTATTTCATCTGTGATGAGTGCTGTTTCTGAAAGCTACAGAAGTTAATTTATAGTATGAGCAATTTGACAACCAGACTTTTTAATAGGAACTCAGCTATTAAGTTTTGAAACAAACAGGAGCTATCATGGGTGGGGTAACATCCCTGGCTATAACTTGGCTATTATTTTATCAATTAGGAGCAAGGTGGAACTGAAAATCCCTTCATGTTGTTTTGCATGTGGGAACTTATGAATCCAAGAGTCTTGGCTAAAGTTACCAGAAGATGCAGCTTTACAAACCAAGGCATCTTTGCTAAATAGGTACAGAAGCCCCATCTAAGCCAAATAGGTTGGAAAGTGTTAGCCACAACTGCTATACCCTATACATTTCCCATAAAGCATCTGTAGACTTCTGATGGACACAGAGACCAGAACACAGGCAACAGTGGGAAGAAAGAGCCTGGGAACTCAGATAAAGCCCCAAAGTGAATGGACAATTGCTGACGACAGCACTGTAAAGTTGGCTTTGGTGCTTGGCTCCTGGTAAAACAATGACATAATGCTGTGTTTACTAGCAGGGAAATCTGAGGGTTGGAAATGGGTCTGTAAAAAAAACCACTAACACGTTTTTTTGACAAGCCAACAGATTAACATCTATTGTCACTGGGGCAAGGCCAAACTCAGCTGGAAAAGGTCCAGGGGTTTGATGTCACCGAGAGGCTTGCAAGGACGTCAGCTAAAGAGCGCTCCCATGTCATCTCAACATTTGCTGCTGTGTTACTGCCTAAAGGAAGCTATTAACCACCATCATCTTCTGTTTAACTCTTTCTGTCACAACATGCAGTAAAGACAACACTTTGGCCTTCAGGCAAAAGGAGTTTGACCCAGATCTGCTACAGCTCATGTTAACCAGATGCAGAAGATTGATGAAGAATGAGGCAGGACAGGGTGCTGGCAGATAAAACACATATCCAATCAAGTTTGGACTGTCAGTCCTGTGCTAGTACTAACTGGAATCTCCACCTTTCTACAAATACAAACAGTGAGGATCATTTCCTCATTTGACTCCTTAGAATGTTTTCAAGCTCCCTGTGATACAAATCATGTGGCCAGTTGCACGCTCACTCTGGTCAAGTCAAAGTCTTTGTCATAACCAAGCCAACACCTCCCACACATAGCAAGACAACAGCCAAGAAGTTTCAGCTCCTCACAAACAAGATCCCAACACAAGAACACCTGGACTCCCATAAATGCCAGTGCCTGGTAGAGAACAATCTCACTCTACCCATCAGATGAGTTACAGCTCTGATGGCTTAGCATCACTATATGATAACACGGTGGGCAGAGCCCCACAAAGCCCTCAGCACACAGGGAAACCCTTGTGTCACCTCTCCTTGGGCATAAAGGATGCAGTAAGCATATCAGTGCTGTACTCTCAGTCCCTCTACAGACCCTCAAAACCCAGTGGAAGGCGCTGGTGATTGCCCACAAGATGCTCTCCAGTCCAGCCCTCCTACATTTGGAAGATCACCTAGAACTCCAGAATTAAGACAGTGGGAAATAACCCCACACTGCAGGCAAGATTAGAGCTTGGGGAGTCAGAAGAAAGAGGAAAAAAATGAAAGAATAAAAGGTTATTCTTAGGGTCTGGCCAGGACTGTGGCATCAGCTACAATGGGACCTAAAGATACTTTGCAAACCTCTCCTTTCCACCCCATTTCTTTGACCACGCATTCTTCTTGCTCAAATGCAGAGCAACACAGAAGTTAAAACAGAAGCAGAACACATGCATGTACACACACACAAAGCATCACACCAAAACCTTCAGCAGTGAGGCCAGGGGTCTGAGCTGCAATGCCTTGCTCCCATCCCCAGGCTGTACGTCCTCAGATGCTGCTCACTTGAGCCAGAGCCTCAGTCCTTTCAAAAAAGGAGACTCTCTCCAAGATACCAATGCCTGTCGCACACCAGTAGGCACTGTCACTCTCCAGTGCCACTAGCAAATTGCCATTGCTATACAAAAAGCCGCTGGTCCTTACACCAAGAGGACAGTGGGAGGTTTAAAGACTCTCCTGCCCAGACCATAACTACTGCAGTCTCCCAGAGTTACCCATGACAAATTCACTTAAAATATTTTCAGTTTAAAACAAAATATTTATAGTTATCTTTACAAATCAGGGATGTCTGTACTAAAGGATGAAATGCAAGCCACAACTGCACAGCTCAGAAACAGGTGGAAAGCTGTTTTCCCCGAAACAGTCCAGAGTTTTGACATAGACTGTTACAATCACAGAGACAGCAGCAAAGGATTAAACAGGAAATCTCTTCTTGAGCAGTAACAGCCAGAAGACTCCTCCATATGCCTCAAGTGAGTGTATTTTGGAGGCTGGCTGCTGTGCTAGATTCTCTTTGAGTAAAACACCTTGTGTTGTCTTTATAAAACACCTTTTGCTGAAGCAAAGGAAAACTTATCTTCAGGGAAAGGAAAGAATTTGTTAAAGATGTCTGGGGCTTGTAAAATGCAGAAGATACAGGATTGCTACCCCTTAGCACATGGAAAACCAGCATGGATGTTCCTCTAGAATCTGTCACTTATTATTCTTCTCTACTTCAGCCAACAGCTCTAATCTCTTGTTATTAACAGAAAATAAGCAGCCCTTTTGTTAATAAGAAGAGGTATTACAACCAGTGCTGGTTCAGGGATTCTGACAGTTTCACCTACTCCTGGCTTTCCTCTGTCCTGTCCCAGAAACCAGCCTCAGAGCCTGTTTTAATCCCACTTAGGAAAATGCTGAACTCCAGTCTTTCTTCCTGTGACATGTTTGGGAGATAGGAGGAGGGAGATGCACTTAATCAGCTCTCCATGGCTTTCTTCCAGGAAAATACTTCACATATCCTTGTTTGTTTGTTTTTAAATTCTAAGTGATTTTCATGCCGGTGAAAGTTGCTGGAGTGACAGCCCTGGGAAACTGCAGGCCTCCCACTTACGCACTAGCAGGGGCTGTGCCAGCTGCCCTGCTTCTGCTGAAGACCAGGAGCTCCGCTGCCTCTTGTAGCACCTATCCCACAAACAGCCAGCCCTCAGCTCAGGCTGCTCCAGATGAGGCAGGTGTCGGAGAGTGCCGAATTTTCAGGCACAGGAAATACACAGAGCTCAGAGTGCAGCAAAGCACTCACAGGGCAGGGGAATGGAAAAACATTTAAAACTGATTTTCAGACCATTTTGCTTGGGGTCACAGGGGTCTATTGTGGGCTTGCACCTGCTGGAGAGAGGAAAATCAGGAATAAGCTTCTACCCACAAAAAATACATGCATGGGTTGGTTTATAAATAATAGAAGAACAGCTTGAGCCAAAGAATAGGAAAAATACAAGGCATGCTGAAGGAGCAATTAGAAATCTCATCTTCATAGAGTTAGGAAAACTGTAATTCAGATGCTCTATGTTGCATCAAAGCCCTGAGCGTGCAAGAATATCTGGCAAGAAGATTTCACCTCTGCCAGTGAGCTTTCCTTACAGGGAGTACAGAGACACCGGAGAGAGATCAGACAGCAGCAGCTAGCAGCCTACTGCCCAAGGCCTTGCTCCCAGAAAGACCACACTCCATGCTTCACAACAAGTACCTCCACAGACCCTGGGACTCCAAGATAGGAAGGGATGCCCTAGAGGAGCAGGCTCACAGCCAGTAAGCATGACTGGCATCCTAAATGTATGTTTCCTCAGAGGGGAACATGGCTTTTGTGTCATCCCATTCATTATGGGACTCCTATTTCCAGATAACAACATGACCTTGACCTAACTGCAATTGCTGCTTCCAGAGGTGGACTGCTGGTAGAGGAGTATGACCCAAACTCAGGGGTTTCAAAGCCTATGCTATCAGTCAGCCCTTAGGTAACACACGCATTACAGCCTTATTGTGAAGCCATGGTACACCCAGATCCTACGCTACAGCAGTCAGTGACTATTAAGACCAATAACAATACACTGCAGCATACTAGTGCAATCTCTGAAACTGTGATGAAGACACAGATTTGCGATGTATATTTTGCCCACAGAAATAGAATGCTCCCAGTCTAAAGACTTGGTTTGTTACCTACACATTGAGCTCTTCTTCCAAATACTGGAATAAGGAGTAGTTTTACTGAAATCAATAGCTCAATAAAATCAAGCGTGAGAGCACCAGTTAACACCCACCACATTCAAGCACTTACAGGTACTAAAACGAATGGAGTATCTCTCTGCTCTACCTTTACCCCAGGGCAATTTAAAGTGTTATTACTTCATGCTTCTTCATGCCTGTTCTTTGCAATGATGCCTAAATGACCACCAGACAGTAGCTTGAGTTATCGTCACCTTGAGACCATCACCTGCTCAGCTAGTTGATATTGTCTCACTGCCCCCACCTGCCTGTATCTGTATGTCATGGCGTGTCTTAACAACCCAGCAAGAGACCCATCTTTCAGGTCTGTCTGCACGTTTTAGTGCAAAAGCATCCTTGCTTTGTAATAAAGGTTCTTATTCATTCAAAAAAACCCCATATTTATAAATACATACAATGAGTATACAATATTACTGACATTTAGCAAATGGAAGTTTGAAAGACTGACTAGATTATTATTATATATTCACCTAGAAGGTGGTGCAAACAGTGGGCGAGCAGGCTGAAGCGGGAAGGTTCTAACTAGGTTGCAAGATTTTCCACTTTAAAATCCTTTCATGTGAAGAAATCCACCTGGTTTCCTTTTGCCTTCCCCCCACCCCTTGATGATGTCCTTGCCTAGAAGTGGATAACAAAGACATCCTGGAGAATATATTTTTGCTTGTATAGTAAAGACAAAGGGAGATGCACTATATTAAAAAACATAGTAATTACAAACTTCTCTATAAAACTTCCAATAAAGCCTCTCTCTAAAGGTGTGAGCCAAGGACCAGGGAAGTTACTGGGAGGCTTTTTTTCCGTTGACTTGACTGTATTTGGTTTTGACAATACCTGATTAAGCAGCAGACACCACCAATTTCAAACAGTATGCTACTGTGCAGTACCCTGCCTTCTTCATGTAATATTTCCACAGCACGCTCCAGGTACGGAGGTGTCAGCTCTAGCTACACAAAAGCATTCAGCTTCACAACGCCAAACAACGCAAGGTGCTCTCAGATCCTGCTCTTCTCCACAGTTACTGAGGACCAATTCCCTTTGCGTGAGCAGGCACGGATTAAGAGGATACGGCATGAAAAAGGAAGATAAAAAAAAAAATCACATTAGAAGGTCCAGCTGTTTCCTCCCAAATGACTAAATCAGAGAGCTTGTACGTCACCTCCTGCCTCAGGTAGGGTCACATTGAATCCCTCTTCCTGTTTAATCCATATAATATGGGAAATGGGTTTTGAGGAAGACAATGACAGAATACGAGAATAGTATTTTTTCAGGCTGTGTACTTTTATCAGATAAATTGCAAGACTGCTTTGGAAGCCAAAGAAAAGAATAGAAATGCTGCCACACACTTCACAGGGGGCCTTGGGGCAACAACTTAGCCTCTCTTTGCCTCATCTTCCCAGTGAGGGTACCAGCATACGCTACCTTGCAGGGATGGGAAGAGGGCGATACCTCTGAGTTGCCCATCTCTCAGGTCTGGGTGAGTGTGTGGGACGAACAGACAGGCTGCTCTGGGTTGCAAGAAGCCTGGGCTCTATTTCCTATTCCATCACTTGCTTCCTTAGGATGTCTATTCATCTCCCCCTCCAGTCACCCATTCTGGGAAAAGGACATGATGTGGTCCCTCCATTCTTCTCCCTTTTAGCTCAAAGCAGTGAGACTGGCCTAATTTTGACAACAACATTGGAATGTGTTGCACGGGGGGCCCCGGCATCCATCAACCCACCCCACGCAGGGCTCTTATGCAGCCAGAGGTCACCTGCAGCTTGCAGCAGCTGAACGCATTTCTGCTGTCTCTTTGGACAGCACCTCCTTGGTAACCAAGCCCCAGTTAAAGTCAACAGTGGCATCTTAGACACTTTTAAAATGGAACTTGGAGACTTTTGAAGCTGTTGCCCCTATCTCATGGGCTTGCTAAAAGGTTTTCAGTGAGCTTCCTTTTGGCTGCCCTCTCAGCACACTGCAGGCTCAGCCACAGGAGAGCCACTACAGGCAGCCTGCCAGGATTTAGAGCCTCCTGCATTATTTCATTCTGCCCTGACCACAACAAATTAAGACAACTGCCTTGTCTCTCTATTGGTTTTTAATCTATACCTAATGCTAGGGACAGCAGTTTACTATGAAAAGTCTTGAATTCAAACACTACTCTCTCTTGGCTGAATGTTACCAACCACCAGCTCTGCTGGAAGAAAGGATTATGAGTGCTCCTCAATCTGCTGGGCCACTCTAGTGCCCTCTGAAGAAGCCTTGAGTTACAGAGGCAGTAACTGCCAGACAGGGCATGATGAAAAACAGGTAGATGCCTAAAGCACCTGAGCTACTTTGAACTTGTTCAGAGGAGGTTTGCAAAGGACTGTGCCTCTCTGGCACTTCGTAAGATAAGGTAACATGGAAAAGACCTCCAAGAAAGAGAATCACATGCAGGTATGGCACTGGAAGGCTAAAAGGATGCTGAGAATGGGAAGAAAATGAATCTTTCAAACCAGTGAATAGGAAAAATCCATGTTATGCTGGCCTCATAAAACAATGGTGCCCCAAAAGTAAAAAAAACAACTGGATACAGAAACTAAAATCTCTGCTGTTAGGTCAGAACTTCACTTACAGAAGCAACATTTCCATCAACAACTAGTTGCAGTAACAAGGAAGAGAGAAGTCCTCTGAGCACTGGTGGGTGCAGGCAGCTTTGGACTAGCAAGGTTTGATCTCACTCTCCTGCTATCCCTGCTCCTCTGGCCCTTTGGGAGCAGGGGCAAAGAGTTGAACCAACCCGTAGAGAACTGTCTATCCACAGCTTCCAGATATTTCAGAAATATCTGAATATTTCTTTTCTTCCTGATATGTTTCATCAAATGTTAAAAAACAATGAAAATTTTGTAGTCTACAAAATCGTAGGATTTGCATCTAAACTAGGCAGACCAGTGGAAATTATCGTTAAACAAGTATGTCTGCCCCAGCACGGTGGTGGTCTACATACAGAGAAAGCCACTGCAAGGGAGAGGGAATGTTTTCAAGGGAGAGGGAATGTTTTACCCTGACTGGCTTTCTCCTGAGCTCTCCTCTGCTCTGCACACAGGGGATCACAGCCACCTTTGACATAACCCTTGCCAATGCATGGAAGTTAGTTCTGAGGAACGATGAAATCACGGAGCAGCCTGATAGTCTTCTGGCTCTCTCCCAGTACCCCAGGCAAAAATAACAGTAATAGCAATAATAATAGTAGTAATAATAATAATTCAGACCAGTGAGTCAAGCTGGATCATGGCCCCTGGAAGAAAAGCCCCACAGTGTTTTGGTGGGGGAAAGGGGAGAGCAGAAAATGGATCCTAAGTCCTAAACAGATACTCCATCTACTCATCTAACACTGCCTTCTGATTCACAACAGGTCCCTCACTGCACTGTACCCACAGGCTACCGGCCATGTGAGCTCCAGGTACATGACACCCTGTTCACTCTGGAAGAGATCTGGCTCACAGTCTCCAGCTCTGCTAATTGAAAGATTCAAAAAAAGCCAGGCTGAGCCATTCTTACCCATGGGCCACTGGTATTCCTAGCACAAGAGGCACATGGAGCTCCTCAACTCAGACGTGCAGTCAAGGCCACACTGGACAACCCATTTGATGACCCAAGCAGCAGTAATGCAGATCCTTCTCCCATGGTAGCAATGAGGGACCAACACAGGGGCAAAGATCCTTGCCACTAAACCCATGATATATCCAGACCTTCCTCATCAGTGCTGGCCTTGGTATTACCAGCAGCTTGCAACAAAGAGAAATAAAGCCATGAAGATGCCTGACATCTAAGTCAGTCTTGAGCCTAAGCAGTTAAGAAGGAGCAGCCAAGACACAGGGAACAGAGCCTGATCATACCAGTGCAAGTGTTTTCTTCAAACCATGCTGACATTTTTCAGCAGGTCACTTGTGACAAGTACACTCACATTCTCCTGGGAGCAGTGCTAAAACCCAACACAGCAGGACTTAACCCCTTACAATTCAGTGATGCCAGTGCCCTGTGGAGGTTAGCAACCACATCCATGCAGCAAAGAGATTCTTACAAGAGTGATGGAGAGACATTCAGGGGTGGCATTAGGAAACTATTACCCTGGGGAGGAATTGGGACAGTATGCAGACATCTCTGATGACTAAAATCAGCAATGCACCTCACTCGATTAACTGGAAAGAGGCAGGGCAGCCACTTGTAAAGCACGAGCATTTTACCTTCCCTCCATGCTGTACAAAGATGAAAAACAAAGCCCAACTGCAATAGGAGTAGAGCAGTGCTGGAAGAGGAAATCTGTACTGATGCACCCATCCCTGCCCTTGGGATAACACAGGCACACTTGGAGACCTCAGAAATGACCTCAAGCATATAAAAGTCTAGCAAGATAATGCACACCAGTACTACTCAGTCCTCTGCAGAAGACCAAATGGTCAGAGAGGGGGCTGGAAATGGTCAGAGAGGGGGCTGGAGGATGCCATTCATTTGGCTTCTAATGAATGTTTGCCATCACCCAGGTCTTGCAAAGCTGTGAACAGGTGAAGGTGGTAACCCTCCTCTCACCTCGCTGAGAGCAGGATCAAGCACATCTGGTAGGCAGAGGCACCCTGCAGGGCTTTTAAAGGAGTCAGACATTTGGGTAAATGCTAAGCTATCTGCCTTAAAGATAACCTGGAAGCAGAGAGAGGGGAGGGGAGCAAGTCTTGTTTCAGGTCCTCAATGGATGGTTAAAGGAGACAAGCATCAACAGTGGGTCTTTTTAAAATAAGAGAATGCAATTCTGGTTTGGGATAATTTAATGTTTCATTCAGGCAATCACAATTTCAAACCAAAAGCTAGAGGAGCTACCTCATAAACAAATCAAGCTTCAAGAACTGAGAGAAGAGTCTTTCAAACTGTTTAAAACTTAGCAGGGGCCAGAAAAGGGATTTGGGTCTTGTTACCAGCCTTTTCTCTTCAGAATGATTAACTGGTACCTTCAACATTAACTGCAACATCCTAATCCACCCAGTTTCCCTGCAGCATTGCTCAGCCCTGTTGCACCAAGGGTCTTTCCAACAAACCCAGACTTGACCTTCCTGACATTGTTCTTTTTAAAAGAAAAGGGAAGGGGCAAAGTAAGGAGATTTAATATTTTTGAAGTACTATCAAGCACAAATCAATTTTTAAAAGACCATCAATATGGAGAAAAAATAGGAAATTAATCTGGAAAGTCAAAAGATGTAAGAGCAGCAGTAGCTTATATTAGGGATATATCATACAAGAAAAGCATGTGGTTATTGATCCAACCTTCTGTTTATCCTTTTACATGCTGCCATCCAGGGCCCCCAGCCAACTGGGTGGCATTGTGCTACCCAGTTGCTGACAGGGATGCAGAAGGAGGCATTGCAGATTTCTTCCCTAGCAGCGATTTCCAGGGATGCGGGGAGAGAGCTGTCTGGGTTCCCATCAAATAGCACTGGATCCAAGATTTTAATTTCTTCCCATTTGCAGAGCTCTACAGATCTTCCAGTGAGGTATTAATCTCTTCAGAAGTTTCACAGAGGGATCATAGCAGATGATATGCAAAGCCATTGTCTTTCTTTTACTTTCTTGAGTCAAGGCCACAAAACTTATGCTCATATCATGGGAGACATCTCCTCCAGGGAATGATTCCTGGCATCTAGGCCAAACACTGCAGGGGCTTATGTTATTCACATTTAGCCCTCTCCACACACACACAATGCCTAAGACTTGC
Organism: Phaethon lepturus; assembly: GCF_000687285.1. Lineage (NCBI taxonomy): Eukaryota > Metazoa > Chordata > Aves > Phaethontiformes > Phaethontidae > Phaethon > Phaethon lepturus. The sequence continues at coordinate 112,226 of NW_010548495.1, forward strand.
CCTCATCTCTCCAGGTTCCACTGTGGCCCTGAAAGATCACAATTAGAAGGAAAGGGAGTCACGTTAAAATGCCTGCAATACCTATGTCACCATCCACCAGAGAAACACATCATTAATCTAATGCCAAGGCACGTGTTGCGTGGCCTTAAGGCATGGCATGAAGGTGTTTACAGATGTTGGAGGTAGAAAAGCTTTTTGATATTAGAGCCACGAGGCAGACAGCACCAAGCTTTGCACTCTCCAAACTATCCATAGGCAATGGAGACAACTAAATCCCAAGTCAAGTTTCTGTTCATTTCAGAAGAAAATAGTAGTTTTATGTTAAAAGAAGAGCATGGAATCAAACTAACAGTGATCGACAGATCAGACCTAGGGAATTAAATTCTTTGACAGCATGGGTTCCCCCGAGTGAGTTACTCCAGCTAAAACCAGATGAAAGGCTGCAGCACGTACATCCGCAGCAAACTGCAATCTAGGAAATGAAGAAAGGTCAAAGACTTTTGGACCTTTGGGCTAATTCCACTCATCTAAAAGAAAGATTCACAAAGACATGGATGACTATTATTTTTAACTTAATTACTCCCGTGCTTGTTTGTGAACCAAGACCCTATTGTGCTGAATACTGTAGAGCCAGAGATTAAGAGTAAGTGAAAGGCAGACACAATACTAGTCACACAACAGTCACACAACACATCCAGTTTGCGATTTTTTGGCCGAGAATAGGACAGAGGGACGTGGAACTGTTGTGCAAAAGACAATATTAGCAACAGCATATGGAGAGCAGGGTGAAGGGGGAGAAAGATTTTCCACTAGAAGCATTGAAGAGAGCTTCTTGTAACAGTTTAGGTTACTGTTATTAAAATGCAATGACAATGACCATCAAGGAAATACAGACGAGTTTCTGCAGGAAAACACAGGAACTATTTTCTTTCAAATCCTGTAAATACAGGATTTAAATCCTTGTTTTCTGGTTACTTTCCAACAAATAAAGAAATTAACACCACCAGTTTCTCTTGGCTATCCAGAAGATATTGTTGCCAGTTCTTTTCTATATCTTTGCGATTGGCAGATGTACTTCTCTGATGCTGAATTGCCACCACCTTTCAGGTGAGGCAACAGCCTGCAGCAGTGTCAGCCACAATTCACAGCAGCAGCTCGTAAAAGCTAAAGAAGCTTTTCCCACCTGGAAGCGGTGAATGAGTAATAAGGTGAACACATAGGTCCAGCTGGCAACCTGAGAGGACACAAGATCTGAAACTCCTATGAATTGGGCACAAGATGCTTAATTCCACAGTAGATGAGAGTTTCAGCTTTACGTCTACAAATCAGCATCTCTCAGCAACATAGTGCCCTCTAGCCTTAAACTGCATTATGGTTTCAGCCTTAAGAGGAAAATGCTCAGTGGTATGAAATACTAATACAAAGCTTTATATCCAGTCTTTGGCCTTATCTTTCAGGCAACCTATTCAAATGCTGACCAGGTCTGAAGAAATCTAGCAGACATGCAATGCCAGGAAACGCAGTATACTCACAGTGATTTCACACCAGATACAAACACCTTCTTGGGCTTTCCTTACCAAAGCTGGATGATTTACCTTTTCTATAAACAAAATCCAACCTCCAATACAGATTTTATTTTGAGGAAAGAATTAAAGGATTTGGTGCAACTAAAACCCAGAAACAGCTAGAAAGGGAAGAAAAGATGTCTTTTCTACTTATATGGATGGGTAAAAGCTACTCCACTGTATGCTGCAAACTCCTGCAGGCACAAACACTTCCACATGACATCCTGCAATATTAGAGTCGAGGAAGGCTGTTAAAAATCCTCCTCTGATGCTGCTCTGTTGGCAGTAAGGTGTGAAAGGAGGAAGGCGAAAGAGAGATGAAAGAGATCCCAAATGCTGAGTCTGCCTTGATAACTACACAAACCGGCTCCCCCCCTCAAGAAAGGTCTTAATGTAACTCATGGGAGAAAATGAGTGAAGATGCGTTCAGCACCTCCAGCTCACTGACCCCACAAGCAGCAGAGGCTTGCTCCGTGCCCCACCGGGCACTCTCTAGTGCCGTGACCGGACGGAGGCAAACCGAGGAGCCGAGAGACCTGTCCCGTCCTGTGCTGGATCTTGCTGAGCAAGAAGGGAAGATCCACCTTCAGAGGGAAGGAAACTTCAAAACGATAACTTTTTTTTTTAAAAAAAAAAAGCCAGCAGCCAAAGAGGATGAAAAAGGGCGAGGAAAGAGCTGCATTTCTGTAGCAAGCTATCTCTCCGCACGCCGCCCGGGGCCCGCCGGCGCCTCACCTGCGTCCCCGCAGGGACAAACGGGGAGAGCGCACGGCAGCGG
>NW_010548496.1:0-373 GCF_000687285.1 Phaethon lepturus
GCTCTCAAAGTTGTTGTGCTTGTTCTCAGAGGTGTGCTATGTAATGCCTTACTTGCTGTGCATGCTCCCTTTTGTGCTGCTGATCACCCCAGGGAGCTGGGTCAAGATTACCATGTTTCTGTATTATGTAACATTGGCCATGAGACTGATTTGGTATCTGTATTCAGTATTGCCGTCACCTCTGTACTTGTTGTGCTTGTTCTCAGGGGTGCCTTATGTAACACCTTACTTTCACTATATATATTCCCTGTTGTGCTGTTTATCATCTCTGGGAACTGGGTCAAGGTTACCACTGTGCTGTACTTTGTAACAGTGGCTTATGATATAATAAAATGGCTGGGCGGGGCACCAAATTGGGATTTTTATTTAGCAT
>NW_010548497.1:0-6761 GCF_000687285.1 Phaethon lepturus
TCTTTTCCAACCTTAATGATTCTATCATTCTGTGATTCATATTATAATTATTGAAAAAAACATCCAATTTCTGGAATGATAATAGGCTTTCAGGATACCTAGATGCTGGTTGACTATAGCTGTGTATGAAAATTTGAAATTCATAGTGTCAGGCCATATGAACTTTTACCAATGTGAGTTTGTGGTTGCCAGGGAATTTACAAGAAGGAGCTTAACAAAAAATTTGGCTGGTCATACAGTGGAAGTGGCAATAAAACCTTTCCTCTGTACCATAAAATCATAGAGAAAACTTTCTGTGAAATAAAAACTAACTTTTTGGAGGGGGCTCTGTTTGGGACTGTACAGACACAGCTTTGCAGAGATTAGAAGAAAATGCTGAAATGGTGATGTTTTGCTCATATACCAAAGTGTCTGAATTAGATTTTCTGTATGAAGACAACCTGAGGTTTATAGGAGTCTTGGGCAGAGTTTACAGCATGTACTTACTGTTCCTAATTCTCTCACTTGTCTTTCACCTGCCGTCTAGCTTGTTATAGCACAGTCACCATACCCTTGGGTATTGAGTGTCTGTACTAGGTGTTTGTCCAAAAAAATCAACCTTAGAAATATCTTGGAATGCAGTAAATATAGAAAAGAAGTTGAAGTGGAGATGTGGGAATGTTTACTTCTGAACTGGTACAAAGGAAATCAGAACTCAGATTTAGGTACTGAATATTATTCACGCAAAACTCAGGGGTTTTTTTTTTTCTTTCAATTTTTTTAATTTTAATTTTTGTGATGAAGAACAGGAGACAGCACTCCGCTGTTCAGGTTGCTTCAGTGCTTTGAGGTAGCAGTGTAGTAGTTCTCACTGAAAAATCTTGTAATGTTGTAGAGATGGTTAGAGAGCAGATGAAGTGGTCAAAGGTGAATGATACTGTGACTGTCAAACACCATTTTAAATCCAAGCATGGGTGTTCTTGGAAAAAATTAAAATTGAAATGAATTATTTCTATTAGTATTTATTTGTTAACTATTTATCTTAGTATTTAAATTTGTGTGTTTGTACTTCAATATAAAGTGTAAAGACGGCTCTCCCACAGCAAGCTCTGCTCTTACTGTATAACATCTTTATGTTACTTCATAAGCAAGAACGGGTCACCTTATATCAGAAGTTATATGTGACTCAGTGAAGTTCTGATATCAAATTTAATTCAGTCTGGATTTTTTATGTTCACCCTTGTTACTTGCATATACTAAACCTTGGTCTCATATTATTAACTTAATTTTAATAATTTAATTTTTAACCTACTTTTTAATCCATCTGTTTAAAAAAGAAATGTAAACATACGTTAGTATTCAAATTCCTGTTTCATTTTTAGGAGTGCACATAATTTCAAACTCTCAGACATGGTTATTCTTTGGGAATCTTGCAAACCAATCTTTCAAGCACTATTAACTAAGCAGAAAATAGAAATTTTGGCAGGGCCAGGCAGGGGTCATAATAAAATCTGTAACAGATCCAGTGGCATGGAATTTTCTAAGTGATCGTTGATTAAGAGGTTAATAGGATTTATGAACCGTACTCTCTTAAATTCTTGTAACAATTCCCATCGTAATTACCATGGACATATTTCAAAAGCTTCGGAGGCTGATTTAGTTTGTGTGAATATCCAAAAGTTCACAAGCTTATCCCGGGTATACACACATCTTTTAGAAAGGCAGATTTGGAATTAAAATCTTAAGGAATCTAGAGATTTCTGGCACTTCTAGTTTGAGTCAGTATTTCTGTCTTACACCCCTGCCCCCCCAGCCTGGGGTTTTAAAGTATAAAGGAGGGTACGTTTAGGCAAAAAATCAAACGAGAATGGAAAAACAAAACCCACACCAAAACCTAACAAAATCAAAACATTCAGAATACCTGAAAAAAATCTTCAGAATTCCAAATAAAAGTAATGAAGATTTGTCTGTAAAAGGAACCTCTACATTGTCATGCACAGACAGCTCCCCTTTATTCTCATGGATAATGCAGCATTTGTGCATAGATAGATGTAAAATACACTGCAGATTAATCCCGTAGCTTTCTGCGTCCAGTGCAAATGCTAGGTAACAGATTGTTGTGCAGAAGTCTTGCCTCCTCTAAAGCATCAGACTGCAAGCACTTCATAAAATGCAAACAGTTGAAGTAGACACGGTGAATTGATTGGCTTTGGTGTGCTTCAGGGGAGCAAGGGGGAAGATTACTTACTGATGGGGAAAAAAGTTAACTTGTATTCTGAGAAGATTCTCTGTATTGATCAGTGGCTTGTTACACTGCGATAGAAGTGAGTGGTTTGAACTGGGGACGGCAGATCAAGGCAGTCAGCCAGGCCTCTAATAAATAGCTTTCATAAATGGTGCTGGATAAATGACTTTGAATCTCTGTAAATGGTTTCCTTCATAGCCAGACTATCAGGAAAATACACTTACATTCTCAGATGTGTTTTAAAGACATAAAGGCTAAGGGTATCAAAAAATGAAGATTAGAAATGCATGCTACTCTTGGCCATGATGTATACATTTGCTAAGAAAAAGTAGGTCGTCTTTATGTGCTTTTCCTGTGTTTTCTCCATAAGCTACTTGCAATTAGGATACTTCAGTGCTCAGAACTTTCATTCTTGCTGTCAGGAGCTAGTTCAAAGTGCTTACATAGTACATCGGACAGCTTGAGTGTATTGATCCCATTTTGGGATAGTGTACCTTAAAAAGGTGTAGCTGTTTTTCTTGTGGATATTATAAGATGTTCAAATGTGACAGTAGTGTCATTTAAGTACCTCAGGAAAAAAATTAGTGCCTGTGGAAATAAGGGAGGGGGTGCTTCTCAGAGATGACTGGGAGGTGTTACTAGAGCTCAAGGAAAGGGCACGCAGAATGAAGGTTAAAAACCGCCAGTTTCCTGAGGCTATAAGGTAAACTGCAAATTCTGGAGACTGTGGAGAAATTAGCTGGAAATGAACACCAGAGGAACAAACCTTTATTATTTAGTTTTCAATGCAAACCACTAAAGGATCGCCCATCCCTAAAGTGAATAACTATCTGTTCTGCAAAAATGGTTTTCTGTAACATTTATATCTTGCTCAAGGCTAATCAGGGGAGGTTTATAAGTTGTTGAAATCACTTTATAGCACGCCTAGAGCTCATTTCACAGCAGTTTAAGGGGCTGCAATGAAACTAATAGCCTTCTGCATTTCTTGAGTGTTTGTGATTTAAAAAGTGATGTAACATTTATAACACTTTAAAGTTATGTCCAAAAATAACATGGTAAATCTAATCATTATATAATCAGTACATGATAAAAATCCCAGTACTGTGAAGGCCTATTTTCAAGTATTTTTCATCATGCTGTCCAACATTTTTTATATTTGGCAGGGTGATTCATGCAAAATTATCACATGAGAAATACAACAGACCAAAGTGTTTATTAGGCCTGGAATCCTGATCAGGGGAGAAAGAATTTTACAGATCTACGACAGTAGCCCTTCTGTTTTGCTAAATTGATAGGTTGGAAGAGGTTGCAGATTATTTTGTCTCATCACCCACCTAAAAGCAAGAACAATTAACCTGAAAAGACTGGTCCTTGCTCTGTACCCACATCTAATATAACTTGTTATAACTTCCTGTATTGAGCTATCAGAACCATTTAGAAATGAGAAGTGCTGAACACTGCAGTAATCAAGTCACTTATAAGACAGCCACACAATCGAAGGAGATGGAAATAAATTTGGCTTAGATCCTTCTTCATATAATTTAGTTGCAATTCCCATTGGTAAAACTGAGAGAAAAACCTCATTTACTGATATAAAACCTTTTTATTGCAGAAGCAGCAGTTGCATCCATGATGATATTATTTATGTACTATCAAGTATTAACCATTATCCATTTATCCAATTGTCAGTGACATGATCACTGCATGTAAGTGATGACCTCAATAACAGGAATGTTAATGAACCAATCCTGTCATCTTTTTTTGTTGTCCAGGGGCAAACAAAGTCCAGGAGCCTGTAAGTTCAGTGATGCTACAGAAAATCCCCTTGGACTTTTAATTGATTGGACTAATCGGTTTTTACCTTGCTTGACCTATCTGTGCTTAAAAGCCATTCCTAGTTCAGATTTGCTGAGATCTGGCTGGTTGCCACAGATTCTCAATTCAAGACCTCAGATACCTTAAGTCGTATGTAAAGGAACTGTATCTGTGACGTTTTCCTTAATTACCAAGTCAATCAATGCTGTTACATATTTTCCCTAACCATGGGATGTGTGGAGGTAAAGGATATAAATAGAGGCCCTTCTAATAATAAGATCCAATGACATAATGCCAACCAGAATGTCTGCTGGGTCTCTTGAGTCACCTTGAAAATTTGAGTTGCCGATTTCTGGATTGTGATTACTGTTGAATTACTTTTTCCTACCTTGTATATGTGTATGCATTCTTTGTCTTGATGATGGGCATTAGTGGTTGTTCAAATATTTTTAATTTTATATTACAATCTTCTAGTCTTATATCTATCAAAGGCTATGAATTTTCTGCATTCTCAGTCCTGTTTGCTTATCAGTCCTCGAGGACGGAGTTTGGAACTATGCAGTAGGAACCTTGAGCGTATCAAGGATATAAATCAGAACTGGTCGTTAACGGCCACTGGGTCAAGATATTGTATTTAACATAAATATTGGCCTGATAATTTTCTGCATAAGCCTGGACTTATTAATATCTGTTGCTGCATTTCTTATTTTTTTACATTTGACTTGATGGGAGAATTGGGATTTGTTTACAGTGTCAGTGATTCTTTTACAATCTAAGTGGCAATGTGCCTAATATGGTAGTGCTGGGTTTTATTGACTAAATATATTTAATAGTAATGGGATGGTAAATAATACAGTTCTCCATGTCCGCTGTTGTTCCACTGTGCTGTGGAGGCTATTAGGAGTTCTAATCAGATGCATGTCATAAACTGTAAGTCGGAATTTTACATCCTAACAAAACTGTTGAGACTGAGAGTATTCAAAACACCTTTTGTCTTCAACATGACCTTGGAGCTACTTTTCATTTCAGTGGGTCCACTGTAGTTAATTGTATCATATTGTTACTAAATATGTATGAATTTATAGTAAATTATTCCACGTACAAGACGACATCTGTTAATTCACTGCTTGCGGTTTATTAGACTAATACGTGTAAAATGCTTTGAGCAATAAATTACGAGATCAGGGCTTTTAATGTTTAGGGATATCATTAGGCATTGTATGCTGGAGGTAGATTTGACAAATGCTCTTTGCTAATGGAGTACATTTAAAGGAAAATCTACATGAATTAATTTTAATTACTGTCATATTAAAGGATATAAAAACAAGTAATGTCAAAGGTGTATCAGTGCTGTTGATTCACAGTGTTATCACATGTGTATGATTAGAGAACCCTGTTTACATAAATATTTCTTCAAATAAACAAGCATGCAGACTTTCCTTTGAAATTGCAACCATGTCATGGCGTGAATTTTTCAGGCTTTTCTATATTTTTGAGCTCTGTAATGAAGTTTTAGGTATTTAAACATTAAGAAGCAGCAACCAGTTGGGATGACTGAAGCAGCAGTATGATAAATAGCATTAGAACACACAGGCATAACAAATCCAGCTGTTACCTGTGTTTGGGGAAGGAAAATGTTCTGTCTGGCTTTTTGTTTTGTAAAGAGTAAAGGAAAATTTTAACATGACACAAGCAGTTGTGTCTCAGGATCTGTCTGCCAGGTAAGATACTGTTCTTTATCTCATATTTTGTTTGCTAATTTACCACCAAAATTACAATTTTTAGTAAGACGAAGGCAGAAAAGGGAATGGGAGAGCTTCAAACAGCCCTACTTGCAATATTTCATAAACACTGTAAGCTACTAACCTTGCAAATATGGAAGGAAAATGGCAGCAGTGGAATAGTGTAAGTTAGCTTGGGTGTGGTACAGCTTGAAAAACCTCTGATAAGCTGTTACAAAACAGCAAGAACAATTTATGGGCAACAACTTGCCTTTTCAAAGGAACAACGTGAAGGAAGTCTGTGATTATGCAACTGCTTAATGGACTGCCATCCTGAATGCGACCTTTTGTCTCTGTCTTGGAAAGTTGTATACAGAGACCATTTCTTATACCAGCAAGTACAGTTTGCTGTACCATTAAGTGTTTTATTAATTTTATCTGTTCATTTTTTCTTTCTAAATCTTCCTGATAATGAGCCTTGCTTAAGCTGTATGCTGTAGCGGTACTCTGAAGCTAGGAAAAAAACCCCACAACGATTTGCCTTTATCTTATGAAACAGCAGGCTGATCTGTGGCTTAATGATCCAGCATAACAGAGTGGTTAGTAAGGGCCGTGACAGCCAGTGGCTCTGGAGGAATTCCTGACTCACAACTCAGCCAAAGCACACTCTGAAGTAGAAAACCCACCAACATGTGAAATTACGCTGTACACACTCCCTCGCTTCTGGGCAGTGAGTGCTCAGGTCAGTTACCCTGCCCTTTGATGCCCCATTCCTACTGCTCTGGTATGGTCTGGAGTAGGTGGCAGCCCAGAATGGGCTTTTTTTTCTTCTTTTCTTTATTTTAAAATCTTTTTGTTTTGCCACTTTCTGTGTTTTGAAAGTGCCTTGACTTTTGTGGGAAAGATAGAATGACATATAATGTGTGGTCTATGCTTATGATTTGCAGTGGATGATGGATGTGGCTTTATGGAGATGTCCTAAAATGGATTTTAGCATTCCT
>NW_010548497.1:6792-9958 GCF_000687285.1 Phaethon lepturus
CAGGTATCTAATATACTCCTTTTTAAACTCCATTTTCTGCCCCTTCTGTGTCCCTGAGGTTGGAAAATGTCTGGAATCAGATGCATACAAATAGGCATTAGCAAGTGTCTGTCTCTGAAAACTCCAGCATCTACCAAGGCAGGAAAAGCTCCAACTCTGCTGTATTAACTGTTATACATGAATGGTCCCATCACAGTGCAGTAGGGAATAGTGACATATACACAAAAGCTATTATAGCCCATCATTCATTTTCCAGTAGAATAATTCATAAACATTCATAAAAGTTTAGCTATGCCAAGTGGCAAACTTCCCATCCTGCTACCCTGAAAAGCCTAAGATTTTTCATTTTGCAATGTAAACATTTTATTATGACACTTTTTTGATTAGAATCGCATAAATCTCTCAGCGCTGAATTCATTGCATAGCTATCTTGCTGAGCATGTAGCTGCAAGTAAGCATCCTCTGATATCCTCTATACGTAATTTACTTAGGGAAGGTAGCAGAACAACAACACCACAGAAGTATTGGATCAAAAATTACAGAGAGAAGAGTATTTTCAAGGGGAAAGAGAGCATAACATAAAAGGAGCAAATAAAAGCTTATTTGCTGTGTGTTGTTTGCAAAATGTTTTGAACGTTTTATTGAATATTTTTTCCATGTGAATTATGCATGCACTCCAGTGCCTTTGGGAAGATGCAAAACACTATATATGACAAATAGAATACATGACCTTCTGATGGTTTGTAAGTTATTGTTTTAAATGCTAAAATGAACAATTTCAATTCTGCCAAGGATTATTTTATTCCCTTTCAACATGGGAAGCAACAATATTGCAGTGAAGGGAAGATTTCTGAGCCTTTTCTCTCACTGAAGCCTGCTGCATGGCAGGAAAATATTGCATATTGGTGCACTGGAATTGAGTTTCTGTAGGCTAAAAAAATTACCTTTCCATTAAGATGCAACTGAAAGCAAAGGGTGTCCTGATGTCTTTAACAATTCCAGTGAAGTCTGGTAACTTTCTAAACCTTTATGTGTCCACCACCTGACTGGTGTTGGGTTTAAACTATGGATCCTTCTGGTGGACCAGCTAAGGCTTGTTCTTTTGAGACAAGCAAAAGCTATTGCCATGTGAATGAGTAGCCAAGGCTGATGCAGAGGTGGCTTTTCAAATGTGGTGGTCTTACTCTCACTCCTGTGCTCGCAGCTTTTTTGGATCACACCTTCTTACACCTTTTCCATGCTAGATCTGAGTCTGGGGCATAAGTATCAAACGCATATTTTTTCCTCACATTCAAGAAAACATTTCCATTTCTAAATGTAGTCTTAGCTGCAGCTTCAGAAGACATTCATCCGCTCAGTGAATGTTTACAAGATATTTCAAATAACAAAGTACCCATTATTCTCTCTGGGACTATATTTTAAGAAAAAATATCATGTAATACTAATCATATTTTTTTGTTTGTTATTTTTGTGAATTGTAAATACTTAAATGAATGCATGTACAAAAGGCTAGTGAATCTCTTAAAGTTAAGTTCATTCTACGGAAAGGAAATTAAGACTACAATGAGAAGTGGCATCAGCTACAGTACCTTGAAATACAGAATTCCAGAAACATGCAGTTGGGATTCCAGCTCTCACTGCTGGCATCAGAACATGAAGCTGAAGCGGTATTTATTATTAATCGGTTTCATGTATAAATGTACTTAGTCATCTTATTGACAGTGTGCTCCTGTCACATAATTCACCTTACCAAGAACTAAAAAAATCTATATGGTTTAGAAAGTATCATCATTAAATATATAGGATACTAATCCTAGATCTTTCCAGGGATAATAATTGCTCTAATTTATAGAAAAGCTTTTTTTGTAATTTAAAACCCAGCTTTTGAACCTAAGGCTCAATAACATATGGTTAAAAGTAGACCTAAGCAAAAAACACCCCAAACTAACAAAGAGCAACAACAAAAAACTAATAGAATAGTGAACTCATACACTTGCTGTACTTACAAACAAGAGGAGTTTTTCCTGACTCCTTAAAAATGCTCGGATGGTCGACTCCTACTTGGGTGCCTAACCACCACTGAAGTTCACAAGCATTGGCTAGAGATCTGCAACACTAAACAGAGTAAAAATAAAAAATGGAACAATTGAAAAAAACCCCTACTTTTTTGTTGGAAAATTTTTTTTTAGATTATAGTCTTTTGACTATGGAGACCAAATTACACTTAAAATTACACTTAAAAGTTATGATTCAAAGGATTATTAATGGTTTTCAGTCCAGGGGGAAGGATTTGTTTTAATCTAATGAGAATAAGGTTAATGTATGCGGGTTCTAGTAGAAGCTCATCATTTGGGTGAAACAATCAATTGCTCAAGTGTAACGTACTTTCAGCAACAACACTGTGCTGGAGAGTGTTCCTGACAGCGCATGGTAGCACTGTGTACCGCAGTCCTGCAGAGCAGGCTCCAAGATGAACAAGTCTCAGGTAACCTGGAGGTGGAACTGCAGCCCTGAAGACGCTCACTTGCACCGAAGGTATCTTTTCGGAGGGGATGAAGGCCGTGGTACTGTACTGGGGGTACCTGCCAGCACAGCTGGTGGAGGAGTCACAAATGGCAAAACGACCCATGGTTTGATTTAATCAATGCCAGAAAACCTGGTGAGGTCTATGTTGTTATTCTTGCCCTAGGAAGTGGAGGATTAATTTACCGAGGAAAGGTTTCCGTATGCCAAGCAGAGCCATAGTTAAAAACTGTTAAAATGGAGGAGACTGGGAGGTCAAAACTGGCACAAGCAATCTCTTGTCATTAGGACTAGAAATGCAGAGAGTATTACTGATGCCTGAGGATGGAAGAAGATGGGTATGTATATAGATACAAAGATAGGTGTAACTATTTTGTTAGTAAGCATGTGGAAAAAGGGCAGAAAATATCTGGAACTCTGCTTAGAAATAGCTTGTAGTGTTCACTGTCTATTATTTTTCTGGCAAGGTTGGTTGCCTGAACAGCACTGCTTTGCCTCCTGATCATTCAGAGGGCAACCCAGAGATGGGAAATAAGTATGGAGACAACAGCGAAACACTGGACAATTTTTCTAAGGCTGTTCTGTTGTTGATTATTCTTCTGCAGGTGCACTACCAAAAAAATCCAAAGCAATTCTCTTTCCC
>NW_010548497.1:9989-30719 GCF_000687285.1 Phaethon lepturus
CACAAGGAATATTTAGATCACCATAAAAACTTAGATTTTTAAGCTATTCTTGGGAAAGAAAGGATAGAGTAATTTTATAATATAAACATAGATTCAGTTACAAAATCTTTTTTTTTTTTATCAAGGGCCTAACTTAGTACACATTCAGATTGTTGTCAATGGAACTATAAGCACTTCAACAGTAAATACAGGATTGCAGTTCTTGCTTTATTTTCATTGTAAAATTTGGTGATTAAAGTAGAGTGAAATTTCTAGGTTACATTCTAATTTGTTTATTTATTGTAATATAGATTGCTCTGCTCTTTTGCTCTGAGCTGTTCAGATTATAAATCTTTACTGGAGGAGTTAGGGGATTATAGTGTCAGACTCTATCCATGGAAATCTCATGTAAGAAAGAGCAGCAGTGCCTGAGAGGTTTGGTTTCCTTCCCTAAAAATACATGCATGTATTCCCTGAAATACATGTAATGAAGACATGAGTTCTTGATATTGATTCATATTTTTAGGGACATCAGTCCTTGCTGTCCTGGTTTCAGCCAGGGTAGAGTTAATTTTCTTCATAGAAGCTAGTGTGAGGCTGTGTTTTGGATTTGGGATGAGAAAATTTTGATAAGGTGCTGAAGTTTTGAGTTGTTGCTAAGCAGTCAAGGACAGTCCAGCTTCTCGTGCTGGCCTGCAGCGAGCAGGCTGGGGGTGCACGGGGAGCTGGGAGGGGACACAGCCGGGACAGCTGACCCAGGCTGGCCAGAGAGATATTCCATACCATATAACGTCATGCTCAGTATATAAAGCTGGGACGAAGAAGAAGGAAGGAGTGGAGGGACATTCAGAGTGGTGGCGTCTGTCTTCCCAAGAAACCATTACGCGTGATGGAGCCTGGCTTCCCTGGAGACGGCTGAACACCCGCCTGCCCATGGGGAGTGGTGAATGGATTCCTTGTTTTGCTTTGCTTGCGTGCGCGGCTTTTGCTTTCCCTATTAAACTGTCTTTATCTCAAACCATGAATTTTACTTTTTTAATTTCACTTTTACTCTTCAGAGTCTTTCCCCCGTCCCACCGTGGGGAGTGAGCGAGCGGCTGCGTGGGGCTTGGTTGCTGGCTGGGGCTAAACCACAACATGTTTTTATGTGAATTAATACCCAACTCTGACAGAAAGGGGAGTACGAGGAGTCAGTCCAGGAACTCAGGCAATTAAGGTCTCAAATTTGGCTGTTCATGATCTTGCGTCCTCAACTAAATTGCTTCCAGGGCTCCAGTTGCTTGGGGTGCTTTTGTTTTTCATCCATTTTCCTGCCTTTAACCCCACCTAGCAAGTGGTGAAAGATAGTTTAAGTGAATGTGGCTAAATGAGAACCCCCAAATTGGGGTTTTCATACGTTTTATAGTAAATGTTTATGTCAAGGCTGTAACAAAAACCTTGCCCTGACTAATCTTTTAAAGATATAGTATGCAGTCCAACTTACAGAAATGTGTAAAGATGATCTCTGTTGGTTCCTTTATTCTGAGAAAGTGGTTCTTGAGACTGAGGTATAAACTGCAGTGATTTAAAAAAAATTTTTTTTTCTTTTAATATGGAGACGGCTAATACAAACAATGCAGAAATGCTGAATGCAAAGCTATAAGTTTCTTTAGGAATAAACTATAAGAAATGGACCACCTGATAAGCTACATAGCTTTTCCTGAGTTGTGCAGTTCTGTAAAAATGAAGTAATTTCAACTGAAATATTTATGAGTTGGAGGTATTAGTGCTGTGTTTAATGGTGTTTTCCAATGAATATTTGCTGGTGACTGAAATTAATTATGAAGCATTAATAGATTAATGAGCAGGGAAACTTGTGAGGTGGAGCTTCTATAGAATGACTTCAAGTTTCTAATACCTATAACCAAAAACAGGTAAGAAATTACAGAGGAATCTAGCTACAGCTGAATTGATATAAGCAGAGGTCAACTGATGCCCAAAGAAGCATCTTAAAAATATTAAAACAAAATTTGAAAAAATCATTTATTTATGTAGTGATGGAGGGATCTAACTTGAAAATTGGATCTAACCTTCCTTCTTCATGTCTCAAAAATTTTTTCCAAGACACTTAAAAAATAGATAAAAATAACTATGAGTTTCTTATATAAGAGGAGGACTTATGTGTTCTAAGAAATTATGATTTTTAACTTTTTATATTGTTTTGAGTTTCTTGGTTGATATGCTATGGAACCTAGCTAGGTAAGTTTCAAATGAAACATTGTTATCTTTAAGCCATTTACAGAAATGTTATTCTTACTCATTAAGTTTAAAACCAAGAACATATCCAAAGTGTCATGATCTAGAAAGCTAAGTTTTGCAAGTCTTGTTTGATAACACAGCATCTTAGAAAGAGACATAGATTGCTTTGAGCTCCTCAGAGATATAAGGATGGTAGATTACAAAGCAAGCGGGAGCAGAGGTTCCATAATGTGTATGGCTTTTGTTCAAGAAAAGCCATGCATTTAATAATTGAAAATTTTCTTGTGGGCACTTTTAATAGTGCTACAACAGAGAAGGAGGAAATGCAGGGGGCTTCATACATTCCCTGCTGCTGCATACAAACCTTTTCAGAAATGTAGTGAGATTTACCCTAAAGCTAGTTAGATTTCTTTTCTCCGGTATGCTCATTGGAATATTGATCTAAAACCTCGCTGCTCTAAAGGCTTGAATCCTTTTCCAAATTTTCATCCTGGTAATCCATGGATTATTTATATGGTTCCTTTCCAGCTTTGTCCTTTATTGTATGAAGCTTCTCTTTTACAGAGTTTAAAGGATAAAAGCATAATAAATAAATAAATCCATTAAAAGCAACCACATTCTTTCTTAACCTGTGCTAAACCAACTAAGGTAAATCTCGCTTCCTGCTACGTGTTTGTTTTCTCAATTATTCAGCTGAGCTTGCTTTTCCATTTGACCTGCTTGAATTAATGCTATTAGGTATGTCGCACTAAGATGATATTCTGGGCAGAGAAGGAGGAGTGAGTTTTTTTTAAACCCCTTAATACATCTTTATGTATTTGTATGCTGCACTTGATGTACACATCTTTAGTTATCCTGCATGACATCAGGAGCTCATGGTTATTCTGTAATAGGCTACTTAGAGCCAATTCCTCCCTTCCTCAGTCTTGTTCAGACAGGAAACTCCCAGAATATGGCAGAACTTGTTTCTAGTTGACCTGCAGCTAATTGAGTTGTACGATTACCTTTTATCTTATTTCTGTTCAATGAAACAGCCCAATTGTTTTCATATTGCAGCACATCCTAACATTATATCATCAGTAAATGTCAAAACAAAACAAAATATGCAAATGAATGCAATAGTGAGGAATGAAGCTTCTGACAGAGAATGTAGTAATTATATCTCAGTACCTGTTCAATGGTTTCTGAAGCAGGAATTGAACATTTTTCTGCATCTTTAACATGGTATGATATACTGAAAAGATATCCTCAGTAGGCAACAGACTGGGTCTGTCTTAGGAAAAAAAACACTGTATAAATTTTTATTATAAGCAGTAGTGGATTTTAGCTTTTGTCCATACTTAGCTTAAACGGTACAGTCTTTGCATTTTGGCAGAGAGCTTTACTGGTGCTAAACTGTGTTAACTTTTCTTTGCTAATGTATTGCGCTCATCTTAATCTCTTATGCTGATATTAAGTTCCTTACAGTCATGTCTATTATTAATAAATGTTAAGTAACAATCTGGCAATATTCCACTAAACAAAAATGGCCACTTGTGTCTACTCTTTGTTTTTTCTCCTGTACAAGTTTTGAATTTTCCCTAAAACTCTTGCTATTTCATTATATTTTGTCTTAATATTGTGCATTCTCTTTTTTTTTTTATAGGTAGGAATGACAAAACAGAAAATGTCCTTGTAAAAGGATAATCTGCTTGGAGTGATGACAAAGATGACATCTTGGCTGTATTGAGATCTATCAAGGGAAAGTTCCTATTGCCTTCATTTGACTATGGGATTTTGCCCTAACTGAATGACATCCTTTGGATATGAACCACTATTACAGTTTCATTGATGTTATCTCATATTATTGTTCTCCCTAATGTAATATTGTATCAATAGGGCTATTATAAATATATGGGTTTGGCTCACTTTCAAAATGAAAAGCTCTACTCATCTTTTCAGGGATTTTTCAACTGTTTCCTCTTCCTCATTCTGCTTACCTTTATTCTCTAATCTCTTTTCACTCCTTTGTGACATTTTAAACTTGATCTGAACTAAAAAGGAAAAGCAAACCTAACATATTCTATTGCTCTCTATTCTGTTTTTCCAACACCTAGAAAATTAAATAAATCTGTGGGCCCATGTATAAAAGGAATTTGCTTTCACCTCACTCCAAATTAGAAATACTGATAACATAGATTTAAAGTATGTCTATAGCACTTTGGAAGTTGTGCTGGCATGCTTTAACATGTGGGACCGTTTTTAAGGCAGCTGTGGTTCCATTTTACAGGTATCAGCCCTATCTAAGTCTCTTTAAATAGCCCATTAGAGTCCCTTAATAGGAAAATTTGCAGCTCTCGGCTGCTTCTGTATATGCATAATATAGAAAACAATCAGATATCTCATGTGCCCTGTAGCTCAGAGACTTTTCCATTCAATTAGTAAGCACTGAAGTAGATGACAAGATTATTAAACAGTTTTTTAATAGATGAAAGATTTTATAGACTTATGATATGGATTATCATGTCTACATTATTCTGAAATAATGTATCTTTGTAATTTTTTGAGAGGTAGAAAGAACATTTTCTGTTGTGACCAGAGAGTTGATCTTCCACAGCCATATATTTGCAGGTTTGCATATGCATGCACATATTTAAGAATGCATGCATACCTTGCTGCTTGTTTTAACTAGGCATAACTGTTAACTGGTATGCTGACTTTAGTCCTCCACCATCAGTAGTATGACATAGTTCAGCATTGGATCTGAAATTTGCCATTATTATTCAGTTTTGACATTGGGTTCTTTGTTTTGGGCTATCTGGTGGAGTTGCTAATGCATGGGAGGTAGACCACAAGTACAGGCCTCCTGGATACAGTTCTAATATGACCAAAATATGAATCAAATGTTCAGTCACATTAAAATAGATTCTCTTCAATGCAGTGATTGAAACCAAGGTCTATTTTAAATGTAAGAGAAATTTAAAAAGTTTCACACACTTTATGGAACTCAGACGAAGGTTATTTTTGGTTTATCTTGTGAAATCAGGTTTTCAGGCATTTGATTACAGTTAGTATTTTTTAGTGTGAGGCTAATTAATACCTAGCCTAAACCCAGGAAGGAACTAATGCCATAAATTGAGGACAATTGAGAGCCAGAAATCTTAATATCCACCTTTTCTAACTGATACTGTAATCGTGACTGGAGTAAGAAGAAAGGCAAGAAAATAGGAAATAGATAAAGAGCCAAGAAACAATGTAAATCTGAACGAAGTATGGAAATTGAACTGGGAGAACAGGAAGAGAGAAATAAGACTTGATATGTGTTATGAGAAGGTTGGTTTGCTGCTGTGGGGATTTTTCAGTGCTTGAAGAAATTGTACTGGGAGATATTTGTGCTCAGTGGTGTCTGCAGTTATCTACATTCGGTCCACATCAGATTAAGATGGAGTGAAGTTGTTCAGATTCTTTAGTTTGAGCTCCCTAAAATGGTCTGTTGCATTCCATAAGTGTTGTTTTTATTTCATGTAGACATAGGAACTTTGTGTGAGAAATTCTTGAGCCGTTTACACTAGAGAAACTGATTTCAAGAGGCTTTGTTCAAAATAACAGACTTGAATAAGTCTAGGAACCGGTATGACCTTTTGCTAAGCCTCTGAAAAACCTTTAGCAAAATGTAATCTCTAGTTTTCTGTTATTATTCTGCTTTGGGACTCCAGATTGGGGGTCAGAGATTTACTTGCTTAGCAGTTTTTTTCTGTATGTCAGTAAGATTCTAGTTTTCTTGATAGACAGCTTTCAACCTAGTAACTACAGATTGCAAGGGTAGGATGAATCAAGGGCAAAAAATGTTGGGAAATAAAGTGTGATCTGGCAAATACAGGAGAAATAGAAGAAAACTCAGCTCACTGTGATTTGTGAGCATTTGATTCACTTATTCCTCTGTGGCATTCAGCTCTAACTTCTCTGAGCTTAGCACAACTCTATGTCTGTGAATCTGTGATACTGAATGGATTTTTTAGAAAACATCAAATCCTTTTAGTGAAAGTGTTATTCCAATAAAAAGCATCTACTATGTCCTGCTTGACTGAAAATTTCTAACTGATGATCTTGCAAGAAAGTTGTCAGCTAGATTCATTTATCTCAGCCAGTGAAATAAAAAGCAATCAATAACAAAAGGTGAAATAAATGACTAGTAATAGGTGTATCTGATTGTTTAAATGAAGCATACTGGATGCATTATTATGCCTAACTGCATGTGAAATGCACTTCAGATACAACCTTGGTTCTAGTTTACTAAATTATAAAGCATAGCACAGTGAACAAGCCGACGTTGGTGGACAACATTTAATCTAAGAACCTCATAAGCATTTCAGTTCTTAAAACAACAAACAGTAACATTTTCTCCCTGTCTTTAAGGTTAAGCTGAAACTAGAAATATTTTACTTGTGGTTTTTGGGTAGTTTTCTAAATTATTACTTGTCTTTGAGAACCATTATATGCTAGAACAATTCTTTATCTTTTTGATCTTCAACATGGGTATAAATGTTTATCTTCACAAATCCGTGAAATATTCTTAAAATATACAAAGAGATTTAACCTCAGCAATGACTTTACTATTATTAATGCACTTATTTGCATAGGAGCAATACTCATGAGCTACTGCCATGGCCTACATTTTATATAGAATTAGAAATAGAAAAGGAGACATATTATATAACCTTTATGTTGAAGTTGATGAAGGAAGTCAACAGGTGGACAAAGGAAGATGAAGAAATGGGAGATTGATATCATTTTGTCAGTATGGTAAGTGGTATTCTCAACACACCAGATGGTCAGCTGGTTTATGTGTTGCTCTTGAGGATGCTAGAACAAAAAGTAGCTTTTCAAGGGGAGATATGGAAAGATAGGCTTTCAGGTATTTGCAGGCAGCTCCTTCAAGCATAAAGCACAGAAAAAGGCCATTCCATCTGAAATTATTCCTTCTGAAAATTTAATGAGCAGCAGATGGGAGTTGATGCCACTGGCTGCTCTGAGTCAGCATTTTGTCAGTGTGTCAATTCATTAACCTCTTGAGGTTGAAGGGGAAAGTCTTTCTGACTTTCATGTAGAGATGGCTCTTTGTCACATTGGCAGAAGTCTTGGTTATAGTAGTTTTACATTGAAGGTACTGCCTTGAATTGCACAACATTAATCCAGTTGAGACCAGCGTGAGAAGAGAATTAGGCTGTTTCTTGACACTGAGTATGTAGGTGGAAGTGACTTTAATGTGAAGGCCTGACCCATACAAGTAAATTCCTCTAACTTCTTTTGAAGACCAAATGGTTTTATATAAGGTAAATTTGTCAGCATTGTGCCATTTCTAGATTTGGCAGACAATGTATGCCCCAATATCATCAGTGCTTTAATTACCTCAGTAAGCATGATGCTTAGTGGCATTTCTGGTTAAAGTCCTAATTAGCCTTCTCTATCTAATGAGCATGTGAAGGTTTGGCTTGTGGCTTATTATCCTACTCATTATTATGAATGATAGGGCAACTGTTTAAAGCCTCCAGTTTTATACTGCAACATAATTATTTATGAAAAGGTCTTGCCCCAGCAATGGAAATAATGTTAATTACATTTAATCTTTTCATGGTTTATGCATTTTTTTTCAGTGAAACAGATGCCTATAGGACACTAATTACTGAGAAGGGAACTGCAATACAGTGTCCGACAGGCTTATTGAAAATGTATAAACCTGAGGTTACATTTTTTCATGTCCTTGATATCATTAATTTTCTTCTTCATGTATGTACTTTTCATGTGCTTGACTTGATGTCATGCACGTGTTTTATAAGCACATTTATTGCTCAGCTTTAACAGCTTATAAAGATTGACATGAGCACTACCCGAAGCTGCTTGTTTAGTACCCCTAATTGTGGCTACTGTTGCTGTTTCTGCACTAATAAGGGCAGAGAGACTGCTCAATACCAGGTATGCCTCAGAAGTGTGTGTTTAAAGGTTAACACAAAGGCAACTGTTGGGTTTACACCAGTTAGAGTAGATGGCAATATTCTGATGCTTTCTGTGTATTGCTTGAGGATGTCTCTATTGGATAATTGACTCTGCTTTCCTAATATATGCTCATGATATTCTTAGTATGTGCCAAAATGGGAAATCTTTTGTAATTTCATGATCAGCTAATTCATCTATTGTTGAAATGGACTTGAAAAAAGTAAAAATTTTAATGGGACATGGCTGTCTTTTTGAAAAAGGCTACTTTTATGGATGTCTTTGTAGTTTGTTAAAGTTTAAATAAAGGTTTAGCAAAGTCATAATGAATGTTTTTTTTGTGATCTCAAGAGGAAGGGTGGTGAAACGGCCTTTTTATATGCTGTGGCTGAGCTGGAGAGCTTCCTGGTTTTATAGTAATTCTTTCTCCACTGTTTAAGTGTGAATGGTATTTGCAGCATTCCTAAATCTGAGAGCCATTGCTAATGACTTCTTGCTAGTCCTTAGGCAATGGCCCTGTGCTCTGGGAGCTTAGGCAGCAGGTCACAGTGCAGGGCGAAGTAGAGGCTAGCAATACACAAAGTCTGCTTCCATTCTGTTCCCAGCGAAACAGTGGTCATAGCCTATGAATGTCACCCAGATTTGTGATAAAGAAGGAGTTGCAAGTTTCACTATAGAAGTATTTGAATGATGACTGGGTACACACATTTGGAAATTGATGAATAATACAGCACAGGTAGAATCCAATGATTTCTCTTGTCAGCTGCCATCCCATAATTTAACATCTTGAAAAGTGATTTGATTTTGATTTTAGTATAAATCTTTATGTCTGTCTAACTGGACTGCTGTCAAGACAAGGAGGTAACAAACATAATGGATGAAGAGCTATTCTGATTTAATCTCGGGTAACTCTGAGTGTCATTCCATCAGTTTAAAACAGTGCTGATGGATCGCTTCTTTCACTGAGAGCATGTGGATAATAAAATGGAAAGCAAGAGGCCAAGAGCAGAAAACAAGAATATGTGGATAAAAGGATTGTTACCATATGTGCCACTATTTTTATTGTTGGCACTTAGCTTTTCTAAGAAAATACAGCAGAGCTTAATGAAGGGAAACATTCTCACAATTACTACGGTTCCTCAAAAAGAAAAGGGACCTTGACAACACAAGGCAAAATTGTCTCTCTGAGACTTTGAACTTCTTTTGTGTGAAATGCATTTGAAGGTAATAAATCAGCTCTGGTATATATTGTGCCATGATAATGTAGTTCTACCACAGATGTCGCAAGGAATTGCACCATTCCCAAATAGCGATGTTTTGATCACTCCCTTTAGGATAATATTTTGTACCTTATTACTGATGCCTGCTGTCCTGCTGCTCAGATAACCATGTATCACTTGTTTTCAGGCAGATACCCCAAGCTACACTGTACTTGCTGTAGCAAGCTCAATCTTCTTTTTACCATGGTATTCTACAGTCTTCAAAATCTTGCACAATGTCTTTCTTCAGTTGCTGAACTGTAGCACAATGTGACGTTGGTCACTAGAGTTACAGTTTTCATTTTCAACAGTATTTAAAAAAAAAGATACAGAAAAGAGTTAATGGAAGAGATTATTAGATTTTTTTATTTCTCCATAAACCTGAGTCACAGTAAAAGGAATGCTTTGGATAGAACATTTTTATCCTTATCCATCAATAGTGTCAGTAGTAGTGTTTTAAATCCTGTTTTTATGAGTGGATTATTATGAAGAATGACTTCTTAAATAAAGAAATCTACTTCATTTTTTGCTGTGATCTCCTCTTCCCTCACACTTCTCTTTTGTGGTTTGCTTTTGTTGATTGGTTTTTTTATATGTTCTAAATGTACATAGCTTAGTTCAGCAATTCTTTATAGCAGGGCAGGTAACTAGGGAAGATGCTGAGTATGGGATACTTCTGTCATGGAAAAAAGCTCACTCATGACAAAATGGAGCCATGCTGAGTAGTCCTGAAAGTTAAATAGGTAATTGTAAATGTGTATGCCACTGAATCGCTATTCTGATGGAAATAGACACTTCTAATTTCTCATGTTCATTTTTTGCTACTAACTGGACATCTTTGGGTTTGTTGGTACTAGTGAAATAGAAGATTTAATGGAAAAGAAAATTAGATTTTTTTTTTTCCTGTTAAAGCTTTAGCTACTTTAACGTAGTTGCACTGTTAATTCCTGGTTTTATATCTGACGGTGTGTAAGGCTGAATCAAATATTTATTAGCATGCTTACAGCCCAAGTTGGATTCTTAGCTGTTCAGAGCTACCTTAATGAGAAGAAAGAGGATACGCAGCTGTCCTAGAAACAGGCATTGCTCCTGTTACAATGAGCTGCACGATATTAAAGACTGTTCAGAATTCAACTGTTCAGAATTCCACTATTCTTCTTGTATAATGTTTCTAGGTGGTTACAGTGGTCAGTAGTGTCTCCTGAAGTATCTCGCTGAACTATATGCTGTGGAGTATTCCATTAAAACAGTATATGAATTTGCAGGAGCTTCCTTGAGCATAGCTACATAGTTTTCTATTTCTAACTACGTGAACGGAATAAAAATAATGTTCTATTGCATTTTCCCAACACTATGTGAATTGTTGAAACTAGTCATATATATCTTTTATTTGCAAGATATTTACAATAATTAGGTTTTTAAAACCAGATATAATCTTTGTATTCATGTATTAGAAGCTGAAAAAGAAGACTAACAGGAGCAACACAGCTTATGAGGCAATTTTTTTTCCCCTTAGGATGAATTCAGACCACTATGGGCATAATCGGTTCACCTGGTTTGCAGTCAAAATTCTGATGAAATCATTGGAAATGTCATGTGTATATGAGATGTCTAAAAGAGTTAATCAAAATGCACAGTCAAAGTCTGTATCATTACGTAAGTATTACAATGCAGGTTTTAAGGGATTCTTATCCTGAATGAAAGATATGTAGAGAGCAATATGCAGAGCTGCTGATAAGGCAATTAGTGTTTCCAGGAAATTAGGCATATTTCTGTATTTTTTATTTTTATGGAAAACTTGCCTGTTTATTACCTCTTCATTTCCATTACATTTCTGTAGCCCTTCTTTGTATATATATAAAACTGCAACTCCTTCCTGAATGATATTCTCTTTAGTAAGACTGTTGGTAAACTTATGTCAAAAAAACCCTGTATGGTGTTTCTATGAACTTGCCTGAAAGCACATGTGTTTTTAGTATATGTTTCAGTTAAGAATTACCTGTGATTAAGCTTCTTCCAAAACGTTGTTTTATAAAATCACATAATCTCTTAATGAAAAAGAAAGATATGCTGCTAAATTGTCTACTGTCATCACCATCCAGATAAAAAGATTACTGATATTTTTCTCATTATGAAAATCTACAAGGAACAAAAGTATCCTTTGAAAAAAGTGAAATAAATGACAGCTATAGCTAGCACACTCAATAACGAGAACTCAGATCTTGCTTTCTGTGCTTTCCATGTTCTCTTAGTTCAGTTCTGTAGGACATCATAAGATAGGAGATAATTTCATGTGAAATAAGAAAATTCAGGCATGATTATGTGTGTAAGACCAGACAGACAAGGCAAAGGAAAAAGGATAATTGATAGAGGCAGTGTATCCTTAAATGTAGCGTGTCCTTATACAATAGGAGATTTTAATGTGTATTCTTATTGCCTCAAAACTTTTGTTCATAATGCATCATTCAAATGCTTTGAAATAACACACCTTTCTAGTAAAAAAGTTGCAAAGGAAAACACACTGAAGCCTTTTCCAAAGGCTTCCTTATTCTTTGAGGTGTAATATGAACCTGATGCTATACATTGATATTTGCATAGTACTTTGAAATTGCCTCAGTCCATAGTAAAGACACTTAATTTTCTTAACACTCTCTTTGGGCCAAGTTGCGGTTTGCAAGCCATGTTGTTGTGTGTACAGTATAGATGGTAAATGTGGCCAGGTAAACTCTGTTTCTCTATTTTCTGCATTTCTTTGCAGAGCGACAAAGGATAACTTATCAAAGTTTACAGCTGTAGCAGTGTATCTTTTTTCCCTACTGTTAGTAGAGCAAACTTAAACTAACCAGCAAGGTACTGTTGCTACCACTGGATGGGAATGATTTGTCTCAGATCACCCAAGTCTGAAGAAGAACTGGAACCTGACTATTATAAAACCTTGCGCAAAATACACAAAATCGGTCCTGTGTGGTCCAGCCCTAGGTTTATTTGGTCCAGTACCCTGTCTTTGACAGTGGCCAAAAGCCAATGTCTGGGAAGCGGAACAGAGCAGGCAGGGATTGGTGCATCCTTAGACTATTCTCCCATGCACCAGCACTCCATAGCTCAGAGGGAGGTGGGGTGTCTATATACTTTGAAGTTTGTATGATTTCTCTTTCATTAATTTGTTCTGTCTCCTCTTGAGCCTATGTAAACTTTTAGAGTACTGTGGCAGGAAGTTTCACATGCTAATTGCAAGCATACAAAGCACCACACCTTTCTGTTGTGTTCAACCCACCTTCTGCTGACCTCATTTCATGGCAGCCGGTGCCATCTTAGAATGACTCTTACTCATGGTAACCATGGCTTATGAATCTCTCCATGGTTCTCCCTATTTTGTTTGAGCTGACTGTCCTTCTTGCCCTTTTCCATGTTGCACCATGGTGTTATATAATGGCACAAGATGTCTTCTTTCTTTTGTGATCCTTTCCTAATCATTCCCTAGCATCTGGCTTGTCTGGGAAGTCACCTAATGCTTGTATCAGCTGCTGTTTCCTGATCAGAAATTCAAAACTTCTTTGTGAAAGAGCATGGCTAGTTTGGATCATTGTGCATGTGAAATTAGGATTGTTGTTGTTTTTTTCACATGCGTCATTTTACCGTTCTCTACAGTGGATGCAATATCCCTGTTTGCTGCTGAGGCACTCAGTCACATAAATCCCTTGTACTGTTCTGCACCGTTCTCCATTTTTACTCTCTGACTAATTTGATAACATCAAAAAATTATTTACCCGTTTTTTTAGGTAGTTTGATGGGTTGTATGTCGTGTCCAGGTGTTGGCAGCGGGGGCCGCAGGCACCTGTGAGGCGAGGACAGGGCTGCCCTGTGCTGGGCATGGCCGGTTCCAGCCAGTTCTGGCCAGCCGCCCCCCCCCCCCCCCCGCCACAGGGCACAGCTGAGCCAGTCAGCCAAGCTGGTGGCACCTCTGTGAAAGCCTCTTCAGAGAGAGCAAAGTGCTGCGTGGCAGTGAGGGAAAAAGTGTGAGAAACGGCCCTGAGAGCACCCAGGTGAGAGAGGGGGGCGGGGGAGGAGGTGCGCCGGGTGCCGGGGCAGAGGTTCCCCCTCTCCATTGTGTGTGGAAAGGCCATGCTGGAGCGGGTGGGTCTGCCCTGAAGGAACTGCAGCCCATGGAGAGCCCCACACAGGAGCAGGGAAGGGTGGGAGGAGGAGGAGGGAGCAGCAGAGAGGAGCTGTTGTGGACTGAGCACAGCCCACCATTCCCCGGGGTCAGGGGGCAGTAGGTAGGAATGGGAGTGAAGGAGTGCAATTGACTCTGGGGAAAAAGGTGGGAGAAAGTGTTTTAAGTTTTGTCTTTGTTTCTCACCATCTACATCTCTCTTAATTGGCAATAAATTAAAATAATTTTCCACAGATTGTGTCTGTTTTGCCTGTGATGGTAATTGGTAACTGATCTTGACTTTGTCTTGACACACAAGATTTTTCATACTTTCTCCCCCCATCCTGCTGAGGAGGGTGAGTAGGAGAGTGGCTGGGTGGGCATCTGGTAGCTGGCCAAGGTTATTCACCCCGCATTTGTGTGTTGAATAGTCTGGGTATTGGTACAGATTGTGAAACCTCACCCATGACTTCCCTGTACTGTGAAAACTCTTTACTCCTACTTTTGTTTCTCACCTTTGTATGCATATTGCAAGGTAAGTATCTTTCTTCTTATCTCAGGGCTACTTAATATCCTGAAGAGCTATGGTGCAGAAACTTGCATCTCCCTCATTTATTCATTCCTGTTTGTTGTTTCTTTTGAAGAACTTTAAAGTTTTGTGAGAGAGGATTTTTCCTACTTATTGTATAAAGTCATGTGGATAAGTCTGCAGTATACTGCCTGGTCTGTATCTACATGCCTCCTGAACGGTTATCTGGATTCTGTCTAACTACATGCAGTGAAGAGTTTTCCCTAACTTCCTTCCTTGAGAGTATTAGTTTTGCTCCCTCCCCTCCCCTCCCCTCCCCTCCCCTCGGCACCGGGGGGGCCATACCTTGAATCCTGTGTACACTTTTGGGCCCCTCACTGCAAGAAGGATGTTGAGGTGCTGGAGCATGTCCAGAGAAGGGCAACGAAGCTGGTGAGGGGTCTGGAGCACAAGTCTTATGAGGAGCGGCTGAGGGAACTGGGGTTGTTCAGTTTGGAGAAGAGGAGGCTGAGAGGAGACCTTATCGCTCTATACAACTACCTGAAAGGGGGTTGTGGCGACGAGGGTGTTGGCCTCTTCTTCCAAGTAACTAGCGATAGGACAAGAGGAAATGGCCTCAAGTTGCGCCAGGGGAAGTTTAGATTGGATATTAGGAAAAATTTCTTCACTGAGAGGGTGGTCAGGCATTGGAACAGGCTGCCCAGGGATGTGGTGGAGTCGCCATCTCTGGAGGTGTTCAAGAAACGTGTGGATGTGGCACTTCAGGACATGGTTTAGGGAACATGGTGGCGCTGGATTAATGGTTGGACTTGATGATCATGAAGGTCCTTTCCAACCTAGTGATTCTGTGATTCTGTGATTCTCTTCTCTTCCATTGATTATCAGAGGAAACCAATTATCTTTCATGTTTTTGGGCTCTTTCAAATGAATCAAGTTCGTCAGTGAATTCCAAAATTTTTAGGCAGGGAGAGAGGAAAGGCAAACATGCTCAAGACAATCACAAAGGCCTTTTCTCATTTGTAATGTGGACTGAAACCAAGAGCAGTGTCACGTAACAGTGATTTGTTTTTTTTTTTCTTCCTTAGATAAGCTTTTCCTATAATAAATACAACCTGGAAATTGGCATTTATGTGGTTTTTGTATAAAGCAAATGCAATGAACAGCTGAACATTTATGACCACATCTCTTTATCCAGAGCTTTGGTGACAGTTAGGTGTTTCTGAGGAAAAAGGTTTAGCATAGGAAGTATCTATGATCTACTAGTTATATGATTTGTTGCAGTGTTTGAAGATTATGGCACAGGAAAATATCAGAATGACAGAATATTTCAGGTATTTTATTTTACATATATTTATAATTTGTGCAATAATAATTTATAATATTCAGATGCATATGTATCTTATCATTTACATTACATTTACATTGGCATTACTAAAGAGATGGAAGACACATATTGGTAGCCTAATTTTGCTTGGCAGAGGCAAAATGGAAAGTAGTCCCAGAGAATGGATGAAACTATTGTATGCATTTTAAATTTTCTTTTTCTGGAGTAAGTACTGATCCTATTATGAATATTCTGTCAGATCTTAGCAACTGACTCTGTAGCAGTTTTCTGTGGAGTTTATTGAAATGATAGTTTTATGAAGGCAATAGTTGTAAGAGGGAAGAGCTGTAACAAAGACTTCTGTAGTTTATCAGAAATATGACTATTTTCTGAGTCTCATAATTTCTCATAAGTTGGTGGAAAATTCTGAGGAAGATTTTTAAGCCATAGCATTGTAAATTTAGCAATGTAGTGTTGATTTTAAAACAAAACATGTGAAAGGATGTGACATATCTGGTTTTCTTTCACGGAAAAAAAAGTGAAAAGCGGAGATGTGAAGTTTGTGCGAGATGATTCTAATTATTAGGTACAGAGATTCAAAACACAGTCTTCTCTCCTTTAATGTTTTAGAGAGACCTCTCTTCTGAATTAAGAGGTATCAGATGATCAATGAATCCCAGAATAATTTGTATTAAAGCTGAGTTGGTGAAAACTAAAACCTACCGGAATAGAGAGAATAGTACCTTTAGTAGAATAGTACCTTTTACTAAAATGTGAAGACAAAAAACCCCCAACCAGAATATATAAAAAGAGCAGTCTTGTAGGAAGCTGACTGCTGTTGAGAGTTACATGTGAAAGTATATAATTTTTTTTTTTGCATATTTTGCCTGATGAACTTTACTAACATGCTCAACCAAATGAGCTGAAGACAATTAAGAATCACCTCCCTCAAAAAGCTTACTGGTCTCTCATTAGACCCCTAACTGCTTTTGGCAGAGCAGCACATGTCATGCTAGCTTTGGAGCCTAGTCATGGTTGACTGATCATCTGATTACTGCCCTTTAGCTGACAAGTGAAATGAGCAGAACAGCTACAATTTGAATTCTCCCTGCTCTCTTCTGTCAGGGCACTAATTGGTCACAGCTCCCTATTCAGTCATTAGAGTTCACAAAGTTGAAAGGTAAATTTGTGAAACCTTAACCTCATCAGATTTGGTTGAAATGGTCCAGTGAATTGAAAGCTATTTGCAGGGAGAATGAAGGGCTGACAAATGATGATGGACAACCCCGGAGTGTGGTATATAAGTTTTGCTTTTTTAGGAAAGCAAGAGAAAGCAAAGATAAAACATAACTACTTTCTAGTCTGTTATGTAATCTCTGAAATAGCATAACCATAATGGAAATAACTATCTTAAAACTGGATGTTGGTTTGCAATATTCAAATCTTTATATCACTGTAACCAGTTTTAATTTGTCCTTTTGAGCCCCTTCAAGTCCTCATTAAACTAGACATTTAATTTAGAACAATGTTCTTGAGCAGCGTAGACCTCAAAGTTAAGGTTTATCTTACTGCTATATTTTTGTGCCTTGAACAATAGTTGTTTTAGGAATGTAGTCTGTCTGAATCTCTCCTGCTGAGTATATCGAAACTGTATGGAAGTTGCCTGGAAAACCTTAGAGATATGCAACTCTTGTTGTTCTGTCTAACATGCAAAGGCACACACATTGCATAGAACATGATTTGGGTTTTTGGAGGGTATTTAAGTTGGAATCTTGAGAGTTGAGAGAAATTATATGTGGCCGACAAACTCTCTCCATACAACCAAAAAATATCATCAAAGTCTAGTCCATGAGAAAGATATTCAGTACTCCTTATTTACGAGATCTCAACCTGAAAGTTATTTTTAAAATAATGAATGTTAATTTTGAGAAATGGATGCTAAAATTGCCTATCACTAACGCTTGGAAGAAGTAGCATAGGCCTGGTGGTTGGATTGTACAGTTGGAAAAGATGCTCTGTCACAAATTTCCTATTGTGTGAATATGGGAAATTCTGGGACAAACATTTGGTAGGTCACTTCTGTCATATAAATAAGGGTGAACTCTGCTGAAATCAGTGGACTTATACCAGGATTGTGTGGAAATTAATTGGGTTCATTTTTTTTCTGTGCTTAAGTTGCTCGACAGGTTTTAATTACTAGACACTCCCCCTGCATGAATTGCAGCTAGGCATTATAGAAACATTATGTAACCTCTTTTGCAATCATGTTATTTTAATGTTTCCTACAGATAAAAAAATACATATTTAGATCATACAGTATAAATATCTTCACTTGATTTTTATTTAAAGGCCTCAAAGAATTTTCAAACTATCAAAGCCCAAACATGGCATGCAATATGCAAGATCCTAAGTATTCACATAATAGATATAGATAAGTTGAATTCCTTCCTCTGCTGTAAATAAAGTTGAGCAGGGACTAGAACCAGATGACCTCCAATGGTCCAGTCAAACATAAATTATCCTGTGATTCTGATTTTAAAATTTAATGAAACCTACTCTCTGTTATATCTAAGTTTGTTAATAGAAGCAAAAGTGCTCAACATTGGGAGAAAGGGTACCAGCACTTGAAATGATGAAATGAAGGGTATCTGAAAGTATCCTAAACCTTGGAAGTCATTAGCAAAAATCATGATCAAGGCAGATGGGATGGTCTAAGAGAAAGTGTAAGAGCTGACCTGGCATTAGCTGCAAAGAACATTATAGCAGCTAAAGTGAATTTTGTAACATTGCAAAATGTAGACAGATCTACAGACAGAAATTTTCTTATATGACCATGGACTATTGTAGGTCAGAATAAGCCAGTGTAGTGGAAGTATGACAGTCACACATGGTTGAGTGATGCAGTGTGGGGACTTATGAGAACCAGTTCTCTTGGCTTTTGGTCACAAATGCCAAAGGCATTACACTTTCAAATGATGAAACTTTGAAAGGTCAAATATCTGAAAATAACAAAGCACGTACCATTGGTTAAATTACTGCAGTGAGCACAGATTAATACTGTCAGTAAAACTGAAGTGATGATAATTGGAGTACTGAAGAATGTTTACTTTAATATTCACTCTGCCCAACACCAAAGCACTTGATTTACATGCTCTGCATATAGAATATTTTACAAAGTACGTACCTAAAGAAGAAGATATAAATTTTGCTATTCAGGAGTATGAAAGTTAGGAAGATAGAATATAGAGAATGATTTTTAGACATTTTTGAATAGCTGTTAGTGATAAAAGGCAGGTGAACTTGAACTCCAGATGCAATGCTGGAAGGAGGCAGGTAAATATATTACCAGCGAATATTGGTGTAAGGACATGTGGAAGTGACATCAGCGACTTTCAAACTGTAAGAGTCGTAAAATTGGTTTGACATTGTATGAAGACAACTGAATGCAGTAGGGGTCATGGACCTATGATATGGGAAAGGGGACTGTTGGGCTGGGGTTCATAATCAGTTGTCAAGCCAGTATAAATATATTTAGCATTTCTTTGGGAAGACAGATACTAACTAAACAGCTGACTTAGTATTTAACTACTAAAAGCAGTTATTGAGTTTCTGATTTATCATTAACATATTTAGGGAATTGCTGATTTAACATTTAGAAGGCCACAGGACAAACAATGCAATAATGTTGCAGTTAAAGCAGAGTGAGGGTGAAGTGGCTCGTTCTCTCTGAGTCGGTTTTAGGAGGTGACTTCCCAGTAGGATAGCTGCAGGACAGGGACAGGGTGACTGGTTATCTTTGGGTTGGTTTTGGAACTGGCTCTCAGCAGGGATGAAGAACAGTTTGTCTGCACAAAATGGAAAGTACAAAAGAGCACAGCTCATGGAAACCCAAAGAGAAATAAAGCTAACTTTAACACAAAGAGGTGCAACCTGCAAAAGATGCTGCAGCATTGATGATCCTAGCACCTGAGAATTGGCTGCTGTGGAGGTGAACATCAGTCTGTGGGCCACCTAGACATGCCAGGCAAAACACTGCCAAACCGCTGTGCTGTGAGTGTGGATTGCATGGACCGACAGCGGGGTCTCAAACCTCTGCGGGTTGGGAGAAGTCAAGGAGCATTTGTCAGTATTATAACACCACGCCAGTAATCGTCATTGTACCTGTATGCTGCTAGGTTTATCTTAATAATGCACAGCTGAGCTTAGACAAACATAACTGACAAAATTGTGTGCTTTTGCTAGACTCGAGTTATCACAGTTATATGTTATAAGGTGTAGGGTATAAGCTATGGAAGATTTGCTACGTGTGTGCATCAGGCAGTCACAGCTTCTGTCCCTACAGGGTGATGCTGCTCACACTTTTGCTTTCCCACTAATATCACAGCAAGGGATTAGGAGGAATTCAGAAGCAGCAAGTGGAAGTCAGAGTAACTGACTTGTAGTGAAAGATTTAACAAACTGCATTTATTTGCATATCCAAGTGAAAATGAATTTTAGTTGATGATGACACGTATAAGGGGAATAATATTCTCGTAGTTGATGTCTTTTCAATCTAGTAAATCAGGCATAAAATGTTCTGGCAATCATACCATGACAACAGATATACTTGGAATGAAACCCAGGAGCACATTCAAAGCTGTGTCACCAGTTAACTTAGCCATGGGAACAACCTACCTAAGGATGTGGTGAATAATTTGCAATTACCCAAAATCAAGAAAAAATGTAATTTAATCCTACATTTTTAAAGGAATCTAGAAAAATGTTGGTGTCAGGGCCATTCAGAAGGTGAGTAAAACCCATTTAAAAGTAAAATGTAGTCACGTGATATACACTTGTTATTGCTTGTTTCTGAAATACACTAGCATGGCATGTTTTTTATTTGCCCCTGAAGTCATCTCAGTTAATCAGTATTGTTGCTAAATCTGACATGTTTTCTACAGTGCTATGGAAAATGGTAAGATTTTGTACAATAACGATGAATACTGTAATTGTCAGAATTTTGTTTTCCTCTGATAGGTGGTAGGTGTTTATATTTTATCATATCTACTTTTGGGGCCGCACTTGTCAGATTTCTATTCAAATCAAGAAAAGAGGGTCCTGTCCACCATTTTAAAATATCGCTAGATAATGTAGACAAGACAGGCAAAATCTTTGCTGACATAAGATTAGATTAGACACTGCTTTGTGCTTTTCAAAAGAGACAGTGCTTGCTTCTAATTTTATCTTTGTCTAGACTGTGCTTCCAATGGCAACAGCTCAACATTGAAACACTTTTCAG
>NW_010548497.1:30750-44387 GCF_000687285.1 Phaethon lepturus
TTTCCAGGAATGGATTTATCAGACACAATGCATTTCTATTGTCCATAAAGAAAATAAATGTCTAGCAAGTGTTTTCTGGGGATCCTCATTGAAATCTCGAGTTATGAGTTTACTGTCCAAGAACGAGCAAAATGTCCCAGATTGTAAAAATTCAAACACATTTTTTTCTCCCAGCAGAACATTTTGATTTGTTTTGGAATTTGCAGTAGCGTTAGGTGGAAACAGAAATTCTAGAGGCACTTGTTCAAGATATTACTAAAGAAAGGCTTAGTTGCTTCTCTCTGTTTCCTTTTTGTTTTTCTCTTTGCTAGAGGTCAGGCAAAGCACTATTTGATAGGACAAGCCCAGTTTTTTTTCAATCAGAGCAACAGTTTTTGCTAAGAAAGGAAACAATAGGTAATCTGTGACATTTCAGATGGCACAAAATCAGTAACCAGTATAACTGATAAGAGAGATCACTAGGGATTCTAACATATTCTGCTTGAGCAATGTGAATAGCTGACATGGGGATATGCTTTCAGTATATCCCTCTGAATGTCAGGCATAAAAAATGATGCACTATTCCAACTATATGTAGAAAGTAAATCAGTAGCTTCTTGAGACGAACTTTTAAAATTCTAAAAAACAGAAAGAAGGAAATGGCACAGACATAATTAAGTCTGTGGCACAGGAGAATGAGACCAATCATTTTTCTCTATAGTTTTTCAAGAACCACTTTTTAAAAAACTCATTGCAGGTGATAATTTAGTTCCTGCAGAAAAAAAAAAAAAGTTGGATTTCTGCAGAAGAAGGGATCATTGTTTTGTCAGTACAGGTAAAATAAGAAAAATAGACTCGGAAGCTAAGGGAAGAGAGGGCTGTCCAGCCTGGGTGAAACTAGAACTTATCACAAAATTCCACTCCTCTCTTACAGAGGTCCTATAGGAAATGAGTTACCTGATTTTCTTATTCCTATAAAGGTTTAATTAATTTCTATTATATTTTTTAAGTGGCTTTCCATTTTTATTAGTTTTCAGAGTATAAAGTCATATTTCTGCTGATATGAAATAATTTATTTGGCATGTTCAACCTGGACAAATGAGTAGTTCAATAGTATAGCTACAAAAGACTTCTAGAGCAGTAGAAGAAATTAATACTCCAGTTACATAAAATCAGATGATATCACCAAAATTAAACTTCCTTTTGAAACAAGTTTGACCCACTGATGCAGTGAGACAAAAGCTGGACATTCAGTGCAAAAGAATGTATGACCTTTGCATGCTGTAAAAAGGGGTTCCCCCTCATTTTTACTACTATATTAATGAGGCAGAAGAAGCAAAATGAACAGTTCGCAATATGAATCTGATAAATTTTCCCATATCTTCATATGCACTTTAACTTGAATTTTGTATGTTATTGCAGATTGCCTCCTTTCTTTAGGTGATGTATTTTTTTATCAAAGGTTTTATAGCTAATCCTTGTTTATCAAAAGAAAACATTTTTGATCACAACTCATTTAGGCTTTCATCCTTTGAGAAACATCACCCATATTCTGAAATACACAAAATCAATATGTAATATGTGAAAGATTTGTTTGTGGTAAAAGGTCAGGAAAAAGAATTTTTCTCCTAGCTATTGACATAAACACTTGGAGGTGAAATATTTTTCAAGGTATTTTGTGTCACACTTGAAGTCACATTGTGTGATATAGTAATCAATAAAGACCATGACGATAATAATTTCATTCTGTCTATATCAGTGCTTATGAACATTACTAATAAATCTTCCTTTGGGTGTTACAGGGTTGGTTAGCTGTGGCTACCAAACAGAATGTTTTATTCCGCAAGCATTTTCTATTTCAATCTAGAATTATAATGTTGAAAGCATTTTTTAATTTAAAGTAGAAAAAGAATTATACCATGCATTCTTTCCAACTGATAAGACTCAGTGAAGAAATATATCTAAGTTTCAAATTTTGGTCTAGGTAGAAAATAAACTCACTATTTTTGGGGGTTTTTTTGTTAATTTTTTTTACTTGTGAGAACGCTAATGTCAAGCATTCACTGTGCTTGAGAAATTTTGGTTCTCTGAAGTATGCTGCGAAAATTGAGATACATACTAATTGTGGAATAAATCATAAAAAAGATCATTAAAGTGTAGAGAACACAAATCAACTTCAAAAAGGACTGACGGTTTTAAGAAGTGCTGTTAGGTGAATGTAGTAGCAGCGTATTCATGTTTGTAGAGAGACTGAGGAATTCTGCAAAAAGCTTTGCTGTGTTCTGCAGAAAAGGAATTCAAAAAACTCGCCCCGAAGCCTTATGTTTTTTAGTGGTTGTTACGTTAGTTTATTCTCAGACTTGCATACATTTTATGTACTGGAAATCAAAATAAGTTAAGCAAACTTGTATGCTATTTTTTTTTTAAATATCAGGAAGCTGTACCATGCTCTACATTGCAAGTGTTGATATGACACTGTTAGTCTGACATTGGCCGTTAAAGCCATAATAATGTGGCTGTTGGTCCTGTAACTATGAAAAAGTACATGCATTAGGAATTGACTGGGTATTGTTTCCTTATTGAAAACTGCGTAATGAAAAGTTACTGTTGAATAGTCCACAGAGAAAGCCTGTATTTTTTTTCTTTATAATATCCTGAGCTTTCTAGGATAATTAAATTTAATCTTTTATTTTAGAGATGCCATCGCTATAAAACGATTGATCTTTACAAACCATTCAAAGTAGTTGTCATAGAATCATAGTATAGTTTGGGTTGGGAGGGACCTTTAAAGGTCATCTCTAAACCAGAAGAGACTAAGCAAAAATATTAAATCATGCAGAAAATGCTGCTTGAATTATGCATATCTAAGACAAAAATCATTATAATTTCTTTACTCAGATATTTTGACACCTGTATCATAAAAAATGAACTTCTTTTATTCTGCTTTATTTTGTAGACTTTTCTGAAAACAAAATGGAGAACTAAGCATGTGATGCTGGCTGCAGAACATTACGTTAAAGATTGAAATGAACTTTGGAAAACCCATTTAGAATGTCTTGGCCGGAGAAGGTAAGAACTGAAGTGATTTTTAACTTTTTTTTTTTTTTTTTTTAATGTTTAGCTGCTGCTAAAATATAAAGGCACGGTGGAATAAAGGCCAGAAATGCTCCATAGAAGAAGGGTGTTACAGTCTCATTTACAGACTTACAGAGACTGTGAACTGGTATAACCAAAAGCTATGGAGCATTTGGTCTTCGTTCAGCCAGCAGTAGTTCATACTTCAAACTCTAGGTACGCGCAGAAAGCCAGGCAAGGACCCAGGTGTAACACAGTGATTTTGTTTATGTTTATGACTTAAGCTGAGGGGAAAAACGTCTTTATTTCCTTGGGGCTAAAATGGGACTTGAACCTACATCAGTGCAGTTTTATAGAAGGCAACATGTATTCACTGAAATAGCTAGTATTTTTTTAGACTGTTACACAGATCATATAACATACACTACAGTTTGATGTAAAATCATTAAAATTCTTCTACCCTTAACCAGATTAAACTCTTCCTGACAAATTTATCGTAACAGTCAGTAAAAGGCCAGATTGCAGTTATGCTAACACATAGCATTTTTTGAATACAGAAAATGATTTTAAGAGACAGTGGTAGGCAGGCTACTGGAAGAGATGTTTTATGAACTATAATAAGCATAAGGTAACTTTTCAATAAAACTGTTTATTGTTGTTAGTGTGTTTCCATAACAGCATCAGAAATACATGTTTGGAACTAGAAATTATTAATTTATAACAACTTTAATTCATTAAAAATGAAGGGAACACTGTATTATATTAGCTTGCTGTAAACCTATTGCATTATTTGATTTTACTAATTTATACTTTATATTTTATTTATACTTTATTTACATTTTTATATAATTTATATTTTATCTACTATTTTATATCTCCATTTCAAAATACTAGTTAGAAATAGTAATTTAATGATAGCAAAAATTAATCATTGTGATGTATGAAATCAGACGTAGCTTAACCCTCCGCATTTTCTTATTGTAGACTTTATTCACGTAACAAAATATCTATGTTTTCACATGGACCTGTGAATAGAGATGTTGAGAAAACAATTACATAATAA
Organism: Phaethon lepturus; assembly: GCF_000687285.1. Classification (NCBI taxonomy): domain Eukaryota; kingdom Metazoa; phylum Chordata; class Aves; order Phaethontiformes; family Phaethontidae; genus Phaethon; species Phaethon lepturus. The sequence goes on from NW_010548497.1 coordinate 34,868, forward strand.
GAATATTATCAAGATCTCAAGCAATATCACAGGACAAAAATATTTCCTTCTCAACTTTAAAACACAACAATTTGGAGAGTTCTCTGTAAATACAGATACCAATTCAGGTATGACTGGTATCTGTAATGAAATAGATATTCATTGAAATAGAAAAAAAATAGGCAAGACTTTAATACAGAACCTCAGCAAATTGTACTCTGCAATAGCAAATTCTCAATTCTGATATAAACTGAATAACTACTACTTTTACTGGTCTTCAAGGTCTACTCGCTTTACGTGGTGTATAGGCAAGGTAGACCTGAAGTCCCAGTTGCATGAAGAAGCACAAAGATTAAATGCCCAGTGACTGCAGAAGGCACACCTCAGCACAGATTAGACAGACTATGGAAGGATGCCCTTCAACTGCTCCAGCCTCTCAGAGCAGTGAAATAGTAGGTCAATATTCAGTCCTGAAGACTGCTGGGAGATTGAGTGCAAGGAGAATATTGTTTCTTATCTATAGGCTGAGGTTCAATCTCATCTAACCTCAGACTTCTGCAATACAGGTATCCATATTTTAGCTAGATTTCTTTGGAACTCACTGAGAGAAATAGGCACTTTCTTAGGGTGTGATTCATCAGACTTTTTTTTTTTTTTTTTAAGGAAAAGATTAGGTGACTCTATTGTAGCATTCTGTCCTGGGTGAAATGACAGATTTTGCCCCCTAGGAAGTAAAGATATTTCAAGTTGTGTTATTTTGTGGGAATTTTTTGATGAATAATTTGAGTTTAAGCAATTTACTGCTGTCTTTTTGTTTGAACTAGAACTTTTAAAGTGGACTAACCATTTGAATCTGTAATAGTAGGTTTTATGAATAACCAATGTTTGAGAATTTTGTGATTAAGATCTATGAATATGCAATACTATAGCTTGCCATCACATTAAAACATCTCTCCTTTACTGAGAGGCTGTGAAACCTGATGAAAGAGTAAGAACAGAAACTATATTGAAATTTAAGCCAAAAGATCATTACCTATTATCAATTAAAATAAAATCTCATTAAATCCATTTCCTGAAATTTGTTGATCAGAAGTCTGTTATTACGGTACCAAGGTGGTCCCTCACATTTTATACTACTTCTCTTTTTCCTCAGTGCTGGTTATAGAAGAATTGTTAAATTGTCTCAAGCTTCCCTGTAAATAGACTTGATGTCCAAAGTATTGTCATGTGTGCTGGTTTTTGCTGGGATAGAGTAAATTTTCTTCATAGTAGCTCCTATGGGGATATGTTTTGGATTTGTGACCAAAACAGCGTTTATAAGAAAGGGATGTTTTAACTGTTGCTGAGCAGTGCTTACGCAGCGTCAAGGCCTTTCCTGTTTGTGATACTGCCCTGCCAGTGAGTAGACTGGGGGTACACAGGAAGCTGGGAGGGGACACAGCTGGGGCAGCTGACCCCAACTGACCAAAACATATCCCATACCATATAATGTCATACTCAGGAATAAAAAACCAGAGAGGATGGAGTTTAGGGAGGTTAGCCATCTTTTGCTCGGGAACTGACTGGACATCTGTCTCCCCGTGGGAGGTGATGAGTGATTGCTTTTGCAACTCTTGTTTTGTTTTGTTTTCTTTCTTCTTGCACTTCTCCTTCGGTATTTATCCTGACCCACAAGTTTTCCTGCTTTTACTCTTCCTTTCCTCTTCCCCCATCCCACTCTAGTGGGGGGAATGGGGGAGCAAGTGGATGGCTGTTGTGGTGCTTGGCTGCCTACCAGGGTTAACCCACATCATGCAAAGTAATTTTTCACCTTTTCATGTTCATCATAATTATCTAACACATCTTAATTCCTGGCAGGAATCCCTTTGAGCGCTCATGACTGCTTCACTCTCAAAGTTTGTATTTTGACAAAATTATTTCCTTTTTCAGCTATTCAGAATGAAAGCTGTCATTCATATACATATGTGTGCACACATATATATATATGATACAGTTATGAAAGGCCTCAAACTTGTAATAGAATGCTAAGTGATGTTCAGATTATGTTTAAATTTACTGATAATTGGACAATTGGAATTTTGCATTTTGAATTCCTTAAAGATAGGTGTATACCGTGTTTCTTCCTATGGATACGTTGGAATCTCATATCCTCAGGTATGTATTCAGTGTATCTGTACATGAGTTTAATATATAACCAGTGTACTGATGCCCAAAGCTAGGTTAATTTACCTTATGATTCCTACTAACTTCTGGATGATTCTTATTGACTTCACTGAACTTTGTTTTTCTCTGGTAGACTGTGCAGTAAAAATTTATCAAAAACAATGTATCAATTTCAGTTTAGTGCATTGCTAGCTATTTTTTAAGAGAATAGGTTAGGACAAAAAGAGATGGTATGAATATATCCACACTGTCCCTAAAAAAGAGGTGGTATGAAAATATCCACACTGTCCCTGAAGGAATACCTGGGAACATTTTGTGAACTTACAGTACACCAAATGATGTAAAAAGGCGTATGAGTGCTGAAAGTTCATCCGTTGTGTTCTGTCCTGCTGTGGCACTGGCAAGTCGTGCACACTAGTGCCACATTATAGCTTCTCTCCAGGTTCGTGGTTCTGTATGCCAGATACATTGACCGAAGGGAAGCTGATGCAGTAAAGAGCATCGGGGGATGCCTGTGCGTCTTTTCACAGCTGCGTCTTGGCACCGCATCCCCTTCTCTGAATCCAAGCCCATTGGGGCAGGGAAAAGGGAGCACTACTACATGCAGCTGCACAGCTGTGCTGTTAAGTCTGAATCCATTCCTGCAGTGGAGAGGCTGTTGAAATTTTACAAAAGACATACCAAAATCCCGTAGTCTGCTATGGCAAATACCAGCTCTTGTCCTTATTTTTGTTCATTCTCAACTTTTTTCCCTACTTTTGCTTATGTGCTATCTCGTTGTTTATATTTGTCTATTTTGGCCATGGCTCAAGGCCGGAATTGAGTTTTACTTTTGCTTCTCTGCAATATGTCATATAAAATAAAAAAAAATATGCTATATAGATGAATATATACACCAACTCAGTTATGTTTATCAGTTCTCTTCTGCTAACCAGGATAACAGTGTGATCTCCTTAGAATTTTTCTATTTCTGAGCTGAATATATTAGGAAAGAATGACCAAATGCTCATGTCTATATCACACTAATTTCTGATTATAACCAGAGGCGTGAGGGCTAGAGAGATGTTTCCTGGTGAGAAGACCCGAGAGTTGAGAGGAGTTTAATTAACCAGCGTGGAAAAACTGCTGGAGCAGAAAATATATCTTGTGGCAGATAGAAAGTGAGCAAGATAAATTTGTTTGTACAGGCAGTATCACCCATAAGGTATCACTGCTAACAGGGAAAAGGGCCACACTCATACTGAGAAGATCCATAAATGGAGAGACCAAGAACACATGTACAGTACAGAGAAGAATGTTCACTTAAGACTGAGATGTTTCTGTGACCTTTAACAAAATCTCAAGACCTTCTGACATTTTTATATCACTGATGATGATTCCAGGTTGGTTAAAAAAAGCAGTAGGAGCAAAGAAACTCTGGGAATTTAACATCTTGTTCATATGGAAATATATAGAATCATTAAAAAAGAAGGAGTTGGGAAGTTTAAACAAAGAAAATGAACAATAATGCACTAAATTAATCCAGGAAAAAAGTAAAATGTAAAAAATGTAAAAATGTAAAATGTAAAAAGTAAATGTACTATTTAAAATGTACTCTGGAAACCTGCAACCAGTGAAAAATTACACTGTTGGTTTTTTTTTTGCACTTTCTGGTAGCTCTTAAGCAGAGCATCTATTTACTCACTAGCATTAAAGTTAAGGATTTGAAACATATTAAGCTGTTTATGTAGGTATTTTTAATTAGTTATCTAATTGGTTAAAAATTGACTAGAGAAGGCTTTTATTTGGGGAACTTATTGATCTGTTCTTCATTCCCTGTCCAGTAACTAAAACCTGTCACTAATAATAGGAGTGTCAGATTAAATATTTTGAGCAATGGGAGGAAAAAACCCAAAACATTTTCAGCAGTGAATCAAGCCAGTTCCTGACAGCCAGTAGATGTCATTCTATCCCTATTTTAATGCTAGGTCCTACTGTTCTCATAATATTTTTCCAAATCACAAATTGCAGGTGGGAATGGGGGGAAAACATTTATGTTTCACTTTCTTCTGATTAATGCACAAGTTTATGTCTTTCTTTTCGGTAATGAAAGGTGTCAGTGTGTGAAATTGGAACTTTTTTGATGCAACTGAGGCTGATAAGCTATTGTCTTTCAGTCACTCATCTATTAGTACTATTTTATTAACTTATTTGTTTGTACAAGGGATTTGTAAGCTTTTCACTGTGCATGTTGTCCTTTCTTTCCTTTCTTTTTTCTTTACAATTTCCTTTTTCTTTCTGAGCAGGTTTGCTTGATGCTGTTCCTGTAGTTCTTTTCCTTTCACTTCTCAAGATGTCAAGGCCACATACAGGTTATAACCCTGGGGAGACACATGGATTGCTGCCCAGAGTTGTATGAGAGAACGGTGTGACACCACGTGGAGAGAAAGGTTTGATATTTCTTTTCTGAATAACCATATTGTTATCTAGAACCCAAACACAGAGCCCTGCTGACAATTTGTCTCTGCAAATACAGTGAATTTAACCTACAATAAGGATTTTTTCAGTTTTGCTAAACTAAGCGATTTGAAATTTGTCATTTTATTTCTGCTCACAAATACACAGTGCCTGTCTTCAGGATAGTGTGGGCAGAGGTGCAAAACATTGAGAGTATGAGGAGACTGAACTGCACTACCTTTCTAATGCTCACAACAGCTTGTTCTAGTGAAAGCAGGAGCAAATCAGACAAACATTTCATTCTATAGCTGGTGTAGTTCAGGTGCCAGGAGGACCAAGCTGACAGTTTGAAAAATACTGAACTATTATTTTTGCTCTTTGTCAGCCATTGTTTCACCTGGTCCTCTTCTGTCACATAGGGGCCCCAGGTGTTTTGTTAGCCATTGAGCTGAGGCAGATGCTCTCCAAAGTGCATTAACTGTGCCTCAGCACAGAAAGTAGCACTCCATGGTCCTAGAGGAGCACTGAGTCTAGCCCTTGCTGTGTCAGAGCAAAAATGCCTGATTTTCTGCAGATTCAGTAATAAGCATGTGAACAGATGAAACACAGGCCTAACAAGTGAACTTTAAGATGGCAGAATCTCAATCGGTTTTACAAAAGTAAGGTTTTAAATGAGGGTGGAAGAATACAGGAACTATAAATTCCTCACAAAGATACATCATTTACAGTCTTTTTGTCTCGCCTCTTCTCAAAGGGCTTACAATATACATTACTTTTGAACTCAAAATGTTAGGCTAAATGGCAGTTTTAGTATCTTGGCTTGGGTCTTATCAACGCTATTGCAGTTTCTCTCCTGGCAGTCACTGAAGTGCAGGTCGTGGTGGCATGAATTAATCTTGTGGGGATTCCTCAGAAGGACTCCAATGCTCTGTGTGTGTTCTGGGTAGTATATGCAGGCAATAGCAGTTACAAACTACTAGTCTGGGTCTGGCTCTTCCTACTGCACTTGGGGCTCTATGACAACCCATGCTAGTTTCCCACATGCGCTAATAACACACTAATATCACACCAGTATCATACCCTTACTGGAAAGAATTCGACACAGCAGAGTTGCATTTCCTCTGGATCTTGGAGTTGTGATCTTAAATAATTTTTCATCGTTGTGAACTACCATCTCAAGCAAATCAGGAATTAAAGCTAATAGGGGTACAGGGTACAATAAATCCCAAGTTTTCACGCTACTGTGTGACTTATTAGCATATTAATTAGATTAATGGAAAAAAAATCACGGTAAAGTGCTACTACAGTCGCAGAAGGAAAAAGAGTAACAAATCCATAGTCAGCAATACAAAAACAAGGAAAAGAGTGACTGATAGTGTTTTTACAGGTACTGACCAGAAAAAATCTCTCTACTGAAGAATATCACAATCTTGGTACTGTTTGCATAGCTGAGAAAATCAGTTATATAAGCAAGGAAAGTAAACACTACTCACTTCTGCCTGTCTAAAGAGGAACAAACAAATAAAGGAGCTAAGTGTGATGGGGAAGTTAAAATGAACTGGAGAAAGTAAAGATACCATAAATAGAAGGAATCAAGTGCTAGTCAGTTTAAATCTGTCTTGTACAGCGACAGGGAAGAGCATGGAAACAAATCGCTCACAACCTGACAAGGAAATAAGAAAAAGGCTCAGGAAATAGGGGTTGTGGCAAGGAGTCTAAAGGACCAAAGGTGTTAAAGCTCAGTATCTCAGCATCTGTATACCTTTTGCTGAATTCTGCGCGTTTTTACTCACAGGACCAAAAATAATGAAATTATATTTTACCTTTTAAGCTCTGACTCACTTCACTAAAGAGTCATTGCCCAGACAGTCTGAATGTGCCCAGCAAACAGAGAATACCGAAAGGGAATAGAAATTTACATCATGCCTGTGTCGTGATAAAGAAAAATGTAAAGATCTCAGCTTCTCAGGGGGATGCTAATAGGGATACTTTCAATCTGTGCCAAAAGAACATTATTCAAAATTCATACTAGGATGTGATTTGTGACTGACAAAATCTTTGGTGCTGTGTATGTCTACTCATTGGCTGGAGTATGCTGTATCCCACTGCTGCATGGATTTAAAAAAAGACTAAAAGAGGAAAAGGTTGAGAAGAGCAAGGAAAGGTCTGCAAGGTGCAAAGCAAAGAAGAGGAGCCTCTATTAATTTCCTAATTCCTCCTCTCTTCACCCACATGAATCATGCCATGAACACTGAGGTTGTGTGCAGACTCAGGGGTGAGGGAAGGGAATGTATGCATGTATTTTTGCTTTGGTCTGTCACCTAACTCCATTAAAAAGGCAGGATAACTTGGATTCACGGAAATTGGCACAGTCTGACTGTGGTGGTATCAGAGCAGTCTTAGTGAAAAATGTAAGAACTGTGTGCTTAGAGAGATGACGACTGTTTAGCTGCTTTTTCACAATTAATTGTGAACCTGGCAGCACAGCAGGCCCCATCCTCCTCGTGTTGCACCTGTGGGTCAGCTCAGTCTGAAACGCTTCAAAGGGAAGAAAAAAAAGCTGCAGTAGGCTTCCTGAGAGAGCTGTTTTCCTGAATCTGCTGCACAGGGGTTTGTTCTACTTCTGAGGAGGGGCCACACGATAGAAAGAAGCTGGCTAGAGGGGCTGCTGCTCCTGTAACCCCTTTCTCTCTTGGAGTTTTCATTGAACTCACAGTGAAGTGGACTTCACAGGTTTTCAGATATGCCCAATTTGTTCTCTTCTGTACATGTGGGAGAGTATGTAATATTTATAGATGATAACAATCTATTAATGCATCCCATTATGTACTTCAATAGTTGCGTCCAATGATTCTGCTAAAGGAAAAAATTGATTTAGTGCCTTCATTTGTGCTGTGAATATGATCCATCTTTTCTCTGTGTCTGGGGCTCTTACTGCAATATTTAGTTCACATAGACCATTTTCAAATTTAAAACGATATTTTGTAGTTCTTTCTTTGCTTTATCTTTCTGCATATCTAGGCAGTAAAAATATGTCATCAACTGTGGATACAGCTTTTAGAAATAGGTGACTGTCTTACTGAGCGCTGTGGTGCATAGATATCTTAAAGTTACTGGTTTGTAGGTTTGTAGTCCTACTCCTCCAAAGCTGGTGCTTTCTGAAAGCACAGAGAATTAACCTTTACTCATGTCTCTTCCTCTCTTTCTGGCTGTAGTGTAGACGGGTTGTAATCTTTATATAATATGCCTTGACATGGGAATTTCATTATTTTATGTATATAACAAAATCAAAGCAAGCCTTGCATTCACCTCTCCCTCCCCCTTTCCTCTTCCCTCTTTAATACAATTGATGTGATTAGACTTCTGTTAAGGAAAAATTGAAGTGATCAGCTGAAATGCCATTATATCAGATGAAGACCTTGTCCTTTCTAAAGTGTTTGTTTTCAGTTCAACATAGATGTGATACATTGTACTTCAGAGGAAAATTTCTTCTTTATATCTGTAAGCCTGAATCGCTATTGTATGTGTCCAGTGGTGACACAGTAGATTGCCATGAGGGACAGATTCCTCATCCCAGTTTAGTCAATGAAAGTCAAAACCAGGCCCTGTGTGTTAACTAGCACTGGTTTTTGTTCATTTATTTGTTTTGTTTTTCCATCCAAATATGATGTCTTTTCTGAAAACAATACTTGTCACCCTGCCGAGCTTCATCTGGTCTTATATAACTCTTTACCCAAAGTACATAACCAAAAAAGGGATCTACTGACATTTTGATGTGATTTACTATTTACTTCATTATTATTTCTTAGCAGTAAAGGAAGTTTTGTATGTTTCTCTGTGTTGTTTTTTAGCTTTTTATGATGCCCTAGGATTATAATTTCATTAGGCAAAAATTGAATGATTTTGGGGGTAAATAACATACCATTATTTTAGGTAAAGTTTAAATGTTGTTAAATAAGTACTTTTGGAATACTCATAAAATTGTTGTACTTAATTTATTGGGAAAATATAAAGAATAAGCACTTGAGGCTGTGGTTTTGTTTGTTTCTTAAACAATTTTAAAGCTGAATGGTAATCTATTAGTTATATTGTGCACTATTTATACCTAAAATGTCAAAAATGTCAATTGCAATAAAGAGATTTTGTTTTGTTCATTTCTTCCATGAGGAGCAATACAGTAACCTTTGAGGTTCTTTCATTTTTTAGCTGTGCTTTTTTGCCATGTATAAGTAACCTGAGGAAATGACAGCATTTATGTGCTTGGTTAAAAAAAAAAGAAAAAAATCATATGTAATGTTAGCTGTCTTCTAGTCTTGGTCACAGGCTAGTTGTGGATATAAGAACATTCTGTAGATAATAAAAGACCTGTAACGGACCAGTAGCTATTCAAAATGACTCTTCTTGGAATAAGCAACATAAAGGTCACACCTGAGATATTTAATATTCATGTAATTAGGTTATATGCAGCTACACAGAATACAATAGCACCAATCACCATAAGTGATTGGAGTGTTTTCCTCAAATTCAGTGACAAATGAGAGATGAAGAATATTGCCAAGTGGAATGTGTTCTTTGAATATTCCATGGAAGTTGGTAAGAGTGGCGGTTCAGACTGCTGGGAGCATTTAAATCTGTTTGCTGAACCCTTGCTTTCCTCTTGTCTTTTGTATAGCGCAGTATTCCTTGGCAAAGCATGGGTGAAATTGCTCCCATTCAGCAGCTTTTTACATCCTTTTGGTATTATAGAGCACTAATATGCTTTTACAGTTTCCATTATAGAAAGAAGCCAGATAAATTAGTCACAACTTTTCCTTGTACACACAGGTAGTATCCTGTATGGATACTACCCATGTTCCTCCCCTTTCTTCTGCTAGTATCTTGCCTAAGTTCCATTTTAAGTTATTACTTTCTGCTGCTTAAATTCCTTCTGAGATTTCAGCAG
>NW_010548497.1:44418-52930 GCF_000687285.1 Phaethon lepturus
CATCTCTAGTCCTAAACCATTGTGTCATGTGTAACAGTGCACAGCAACATCTGTCCAAAAGATCTCCAATTTGTAGTGATGCTGGTTTCTAATGTATAGGTTACAAAATACAACATTATTATTCACCACATGTATTCATTTATCTTGCACTGCATTACAGTAGTTTAAGTTGTAAGCTTAGCTCTGCAGGCAAGATACCTTGCAGGGAGATGGACAAGTCCCACGGGGCTCTCCCTGCTTTTATGTTGTCTGATCTGAGGAAGAAGCCTGATACTCAGCTCTTGGAGTGACAGGAAGTTTTGCCTAAACCAGCTAATTTGCTTATCAGCTTGCAAGGCAAAATTGCAAGTATTTTATAGAAGAGAAAACCCTGAGCAAAGGGATTTGGTAGACATGTTCAAACATGCCTAAAAATACAGCAAAAATGAAATACTTTGCATAAATATACAGCTGCTCCTACTTGGGATAAAGAGTGTTCTATCCAAGGCAGTGTGCTGCAAGTGAACGTTACTGCAGGAGTTACCGCATTATTGCTTATGTTATGGCCGTGTTAAACTCTGCACTAGTGTGTAAAAGAACACCTGAGAATCTGGGACCTAGATTTTATTATCCCTCTTGGTACCTATTTTCCAGACAGTGACGTTGCGTTACAAGAAGCTGCATATGAGGTATGTCAGTTATCTATCTACAGTCAGGAAGCAAACTAAGGACAGAAGGAATCGGGCCCTCAGTACTGCACCACACGTACTGCATATGTTGTCCTGTCATCTAGAAGCAGACTAGCTGTGACAGTCGAAGGTTGTTTACAGTTCTCTGACAGATAAAAAAACCACCAGAATCAGGAGGGCACGAAGGAAGTTTATATATTGTGTTTCAAACACATCATGAGATCTGACACTTTGTCCACAAAGTGCAAGAGGATAAGGGCGATCACAGCCCAAAAGTGCAAGGGGATGAGGGCTGTGATCGAAGCAGTAAAGTGAAGGAATTGGTAACAGGGTTGCAAAGGAGTTTTCGAATAGAACGGGCAATGACTGAGGACCCGCATCTGCTCAGGCCGACTTGCCATCATTGCAGGGAATGGGGGGGGGTCAAATGGATCACCTCTGAAAGGTTTGAAGAGAGAAGAGATGTGACTGGTTGTGATCGCCTTCAGCATGTGTGGCATTTATAAGAGCTATGACAAAAACCTATGTTTTGCTATATTGGACATGAGTAAGCTAAATTTAAAAAGTTTCTTATCAGAGACAATGAAAAATATTAAATGAGAGAGGTGAATATGAAAAATTTCTACCTAAAGGCAGAAATATATTTTAATTTCATCTTGTTCTGCAATGTGGGAATATGAAGAAATTCTAGTTTCTGCTTCAAGATGAGAGACTGTTGACTTGGATGAAATCTTGAGCTATTTTTATAGCGAAACTTCCATTTGTAACTGTGTTGATTTCCAGTTACAAACATATTATAGCTTCTTTCATTGTTTTCTGCTTTCAGAAGTGTGAATGAGTTCAAAATCTCCAGAGATCATTTCTTCTCGTCTAACGCTTGTTTATATTCTTAAAAGCAAAGCAGAATGAGAAATCACGCAATACATGAGCATGCATATTTAATTCAAAGAATATTTGTTCCTGCTTGGCTAAAACTAATAGAGCACACACTAAAAAGATGTCTTTCTGTATTGTTCTTATGCTGAATTTTCATTAAGATGTCATGAAAAAGCCACTGAAATCCCTCTGTCTCATCCTCAATAGCTGTAGTAAGGGCTGTTCTTCCAGGGACCCAGAAAGTCTGGTGTTTGTTAAGGAGATCACATTCAACCTCCCAAGAAAGAGTTTGCCAGAGTGTTTAATCTTTTTTCTCCATTTTTCTTGATTGACCTGGTTGGCTATTTTTGTTATATTTTAGCTTGTTTTAAATACATATCTATTTTGTTTGCAATTATATGTGTAATCATTATTTTAAAAATTATGTTGAAAAAGAGGAAATGGAAGTTCTCAGGCAGGGAATTTGATTTTAGGATGGAAACCTAACCATCAGTTGTTACTTAATGGTATTTTGTGCCATGGAATCCAGTTCACAGAGAAAAGGATAAGACTGAGTGTTTGGGAATGTTTCTTATATGGCAACTTTTGCAGTACTATGCAGAATTAGAAAACCCAGCAGGATCTGTGCAGTGAGAGTACCATAAAATTTGGCTAGATTATGATGAATAAATCATAAATAATAAAGATAAATACATAAGGCATTTCCATTTCTACAACAGCTATGTAATAAATGTCTTGCAAAGCTGGACAAAAATAGATGTATTTAAGAACTGAAAATATGGTGTGGTTAACATCTCAAGTTCTTCATCATACCTGTGCTACGGTATCTTAAGGTTCAGGTCTCAAACTGGAGAATTGAGAAAGAGGAGTTTGGGCCTGTAATCCAACAGCTAAAAAAGTATCTGAGAGCTATTGATCATCCTCTGGGCTTTTTTTGAAGCTATATTCTCTATGCTAGTTTGCAAATTGGTCAGCTGTACCTAAATCATCTCACTTTTCTGCCAAGCTGTCATGACGTCTCTTTATGGAACAATAGTTTAAAATTCACATAGGCAGATGAAAGAAGTGCATAAGTAAAGATTAATTCGAATTGTTAAAGAAGGGAAGTGTTGTTGGGCACACTAAGATGATGTCAGATGGAAAGAAAAGAGGTTATTTGTCCATGAATAATGAAATCTTTCATCATTATTTCAGAGTAAAGTAGCTATTTGTGGACATATCTTTATGGACATCTCTTTCAAAAGATACTAAATAATGATCATCTCCTATTTTTAATGCACTGCCTGTTTTCCTCCTCTGTTGTAGATTAACTTAACTGATTATTCCCTTGTGGTTAAGTTCTTGAAGACTTGAACACTGAACATATATGTCTGAATAGTTTTTGAATGAAAGGTCTTGCTAGGAGAAAGTCTGGAGACAACTAATAGCAAAAGCATCTTGCTTTTCCTGGGCTGATTTAAGGCTCATACTTTGGGACATGTTGATTATTTACCATGATCTAGAAAGGGCTCTTTAGCTGAGGCACAGGACGCCAGCTAATACCAGGAATAATTAAAGAATATTCTCTTGTAGGTGTTCAGTTACCCAGTCTTTCTGAATGTCTATTTAAATAGATCTGTGTTTTGTTGACTACTGTTACAGCTTCTGCTTTCTGATAATGGTGGTGTTAACAGCTGATAACGGCTAATGAGAGCTAGCTGCAGTGCCTTGTTGTGGGGGAAGGAAAGGTGAAGAGGAACATACTCTTCATCATGTATGTAGTTTTTATTCTGCATAGCAATTAAAACTGCTTTAGTCCAGAAGTTAAAAAGAAAAAAATATCTCCCAAACCTTTCAATTTACTGTCATAGCTTCAAGGGCCACATGAGAAAGAAGGCTCCTCCTATTTCGCATAAAGGTTCTAAAAACAGTTATTGGGGTTTTGAACTCTCTGAGATGTTATGAAGGCAAAACCCCATGCTTTTAGTGCAGCAGATGTAAAAAATATTGGGGCAGATATCCTGTGACTGGAGTGCTAAATGGGTTATGTTTCTGGCATGTTTAGATATGGCAGGCATTTAAGAAATAAGCACTGCCAACGTCTAATTATTGCAAAATAATTACAGCTGTTGAAGTTGAAGCTCAGGAAGTGTGAAGTGCATTGAAGAATTGCAGTTCCCTGGAGATGTGATTAGCTCACAATCACCACCATTATAGTTCTGCTTGGAGTTTTTTAATGTAAGAGAAGACGACAGGATTGGCAGATAAACACCGGTTTCATCAGAGTTGCAAATTGTCAAAGGCTGATTCACCTGAGTAGAAAACTGACCAACCAGTCAAGAATAGGGTCTTGTTGTACAGAAAATCATAGAGAAATAGCTATTTACCTGGAAAATGGGATACAACACTCTGCAGTGCTGTATACAGAAATGTACATCAGTGCTTGTGTTCACTCCTTGGCTTATAAAAGACAAGAGCATAAGACTTTTTATGCAAGCCTGTGTTTCTGCCTGTGTGAACTTGATATCGACCTCTATCTCTTTGTGCATAATACTCTTGTGTAGAGGTTTGTTATCCCTGTGTACTGGAGTTTGCAAGCACTTACCCTGTGTGTGTGTGTGTTTGTTTGTTTTTAAATTTCCAGTCTTTTAGCACACAGTAAAAGAATAATTAGGATGAGAACAGAACAGAAGCATGCTATTTAACCTGTCAAACTTACTTGTGCTCTTCAAACTGTTATAGTGACAGGAGGTTTCAGAGCTGGCAGTCTCCTTGCATGGGGACAGTATGGAGCACAGGTAGCACATTTGAAATACCAATCATAAAGCTTTTGCGTACTGATAAGAAGTTACCCAGGCACAATTATTAAGCATATGCAGGCTCTTACCCCAAATCTTTTACCAAGAGGGAGGAGATACTTGCAGCAAAGCAAATGACTAATATTCCTGATAAGAGAAGAAGCAACAGAGAGAGTTAAGGGGTTTCAGGGACTGGGGAGTGGAATTCCAGTTTGGGTCATTGCACTGAATTGCTCCCTGAATATTTTCTCCTTGTCGCTAGCCTTGTAAGTAGGTGTGATTCAGTGTGAACTTAGAAAGCTTGAGGAAAACACTGCTGCCTTCTTGGAAGTTAGACTATCTTGTGCCTGAGTTGCAAGACAAGATATGGGAGCAGAATGTGTCCATGGTGGTTAGACAAAAGTAGTGAGGAATGTGGCAGGAAAGGGTAATGATCTCCATTATCCATATTAGAGTTCCCAGCTTTTCAAGTTGTTTTCTGTTGGCTAAGCAAGATGAACTATCAGCCTTCAAAGAGTATTAGGAAAAGCCTTCAGGCCTTTTTTCTTGCTGCACAGTACTAATGTGGTTTAGAGCTGTTAAATATGTTAATTTTTAGTTATACTGGGGCTTCTGGAGTAGCCTATACTTCCTAAAATGTGCCTAAGTGCAAGACAGTAAATAAATACATATACAAAACAAAAGACTATATAAATAAGATGATTCAGGATTAAATTCTACCCTGAGCTTTCTGTTCTGGGTGAGTATTAGTGAAAAACATACCATGAAGCTCTGTGGACTCAAGAGTCAAACCCTGTGCTATGATCTGCCAGATGCATGAAGTGACAATATGTCATAAATTTTGAAAGAAAAGCGTGTGTGTGAATGGGTTTAAATTTTTGCATATAAACCTGTGGTGTGGTAAGCCTCTCCTAACATAGGTCTTCAGTACCTCATCTCTGTTCTGAATAGTTAGAAGCACAAAGCTTACTAGTAAGGAGTATCTCTGGCAATTTAGCTGAATACAAAAAGGAAAACACAGGGGGTTTCTGTTAAGACCGAGAGTTGAATCAAAGTTCCACCAGTCTTCTAGCAATGTCTGAAGATAAGAATAAGACTAATCTCTGGAAATAGCACTTTGCTAACTCAAGTTCAGACATTTTTTGAGTCTACAGAAAAAACATCTTACTCTCTGTGATCAGAAAATAATTCTATATATAACTTTGTGTGAATATCCACTACAATCTAGTCATCACTCGCTCTAAAAGGGCCTCTTTGGACTGTCTGAACTCAATAAAAGATATATTAAACAAAATATCAGTTGTAATCTGAATACGTTGGGGAAAACTGGACTATCAAGCTTTCTTTTGTATGTTGTCCTTGTTTGATCAGGTGATAAAGGTCTGAACCCAGCAGCTGCACGAGTGTTTCAGGTGTATTGACAGCATTGTTTTGGCATGAGAGAGGTTGCTGTCTTCTCTAGGGACTGGTTTTCATGACATGCTCTGTTTGTGGTGCAGCAGATACATCTTAGATATTAAGACTCCTGGCCCTCTCTCTGTGCCTCTGGAAGAAGCATGTTAGGAAACAAGCCTGGAAAAAGCTTCATGGATCAGTAAGTCACATTGCCACTGCTGTTTCATAAACTTCAGAAAAAACTTTACAATAGTTAGTATTTTTGTCTTGACTGCTTTACTTGGAAAACTATTCAGGAATGTCATTGTCCTGATGGCTAGAAAACGCCTTCTAATTTTCAGTCTCAGAGAATTCAGTTTATATGTGTTTCTTCATCTACCTACTTTAACCTTTAGCTTAAAATATTCTTTTAAATCCCTGGTATTTACCTTGAAGTGTATTTATAGTGAACAGTCACATCCTCTGATGAGCTTTTCTAAGTTTCTTCTCATACAATAGTCTGGCAGTAACCTTTTTTTTTCTGTGCATGTTTCAGTCTCACTTAACGTTTTAAAATATGAAAAATTAGAGCTGTACTGAGGATTCCAGATGTTTTGACAAAGATTAATGTTTTCCAGTCTCTCCTGGAAATGCCTGGCTTGATTCTCTCTGGCTTCTCATTTACTTGTGTGCACTGGCATCATATTGGTGGCTTATCCTGTGAGTGGTGACTAATATGCCCAGGTTTCTTTTCTCTGTGACATCTGCAATTGATGAGCTCATAGCTTCTAGCAAAATTTCCTGGTTTTAGTCCTCTAGTGACCTGAAAGGTGTTGAAAGTTGAATGTGTCAGAGTTGGCTCTGTCATGGTAGTGGCCTAGTTAATGTTCCTAATTTTACTGGTAGCAACTTTGTAGAACTTCTCAGTCACTTTATTTGTAAACCTGGGGGAAAGAGAGCCATTATAGCTGTCTTCTCACTTAGCTAGGGATGAAGTTAGTAAATTGCATTGTAAAGGAGTAAACCAAGAACCTGGGACCTCCAGAGCAGAAGCATGAAGAGGGTTACTGAGAGAAAGAAGTGTCACACTCCCATATGCATGACAATACGTACGAGGTGCGTGGCTCGTTAGAAACTTAGAGGTGCTAGAAAGGAGGAATTGAAGGAATGTGAGGCCTCCCGCAGAGGTGGTCAGTTTGACTACCTTTTACAAACAAGTCTCTGAGCATCTTCTAAGCTTTGAGGAAATTTTAGTGTTTTAATTACCACAGTTTATGAAGATTGTGATTGAGGACAAAGTATTTTTCATTTTTTGTCTGTCTTCCAATGAAACATATGAAGGTAAATAGGGATATTAGCCTCTGGGTACAGCCCTCAGCTGTTTGTTACAGTACCCTTTGAACTTGAGTGGAACGGAAGAAAAGCTGAACAGATGAATATTACTGAGTTTGGCCTATGCTCCTCTTGCATACTGGGAGACACAGCCACTGGAGTAGAAAAAAAGAGGCAGCTGATGGGCAGTAAAAATGATAAAGGCAATGAAAAGGTGAGATGTATGAAAATGGCCTTCTATATTTAAGTTAGGTTTTCAGGGATGTATCAGGAGGTGCTTACCATACCACCATCAGCTTCAGCTGGGACATCAGTGCAAATTCATCATGTTTCTACACACTTCACCTAAGGCCTTTCTGAACTTTTTATGAGCTGAGAATTCCCTGTGCTGTGCTGCACTAATGGCTTTATCTGCCCAATAACTCATGGCACAAGGGACAATGGCTGAACACTGTTCATTTAACTTATTGGTAGCTGCCTTAATTCCTCAGAACATTGTATCCTGCTACTTAGAAGGCATTCGCACAGTGTTGTAGATTTAACAAACCTTCAGGTGATAATTTCAACAATAAAGTGCACAACTGGGGGGGCAGGGAGGCAGGAAGTGACTGGCAACCAGAGTAAGATTCCAGTGTTTTTTGGTTCGTTTGTTGCTTTTTATTAAAATATTCAAGGTCAGAACAATTTTATTTTTTCAAAGAGTAACAGAGTATCTGAAGACTCTAAGTTCTATAGGGAAGAAGATTTAGAAGATGAAGGGCAGGTATTTTCAAACACTGAACCTGGCAAGACTGTTGCAAATTATACTGGAATGTATGATGTATGATAGGAAGTGGAAACATTTTGAAGAGTTATTGATTTTTATTCTCAAGCTCATCACTTTGTTAAAACTAAGATACAAATGACTTTCTTGATCAGGGTGTACGTACTTTTCCTGCAAATCCTGGAATGTTATATGTAGCTTTCCAATGATGAAACTAGGTAACTGTGCTTTTATTGACATCTCCTGTCTGTGCAGAAATAAACAAACAGCCTACTCATTTTCTCTTAAGAATGTGAAGAGTAGGCAAAAAGTTTTGTGACGAAGGAATTCTAGCAATATATTTAAAATGCCATTAAAGTTTGACTGGGTAAATATCTCAAAAATCTTTATCTACCATAAACTTCTGATTGTGTTCTTTGTCTTTGGTCTATGGTCACCACTTCTTCATGTTGTCATTAATTACCTTCATAACTATTCCTTCCATTGTTTTTACAGCCAATTTAAAATTGCAGTTCATAAATTTGAGAGACAGATGATTGCCCCTAATTTTGATTCTGTGTAATCAGAGGTTTTTCAGAAGAACTCAGAGACATGCTTCACAAACACTGCACGATTTTGGAATAAGAATCATTTTAGACAATCTAATTTTTTCCCATTCTTCCTGTTTTTTTGTTTGGTGGTTTTTGGTTTTGGTGTTTCCAGCCCCCCCCCCCCCCCCCCGC
>NW_010548497.1:52961-60814 GCF_000687285.1 Phaethon lepturus
ACTGATACCTAGAAAAATGAAGGAACCTATATAATCTAAGTAATGAGCAGTGTACCTGCATAAAGAACTCCAGGTCAGTTATTTCTGTTAGATAGAAAATATTTCCTGCAAATCAAGCTCTCTGCATTAATAGATCTTGTGTCATTCAACAGCATTGCACAGCAGACAAGCCCTCTAGAATCTGAGTTTCCATGTGAAAGACTATATTAGATATAAACTTGAAAAGTTTACTAGGGGAACTGGTACAAAGAGTGCATGGGGGCAGATTTCTCTTTCCCATCGTTATTTTCTTCTGTCCAGTTGGGTTCCCTCAGCATCCATCTCTGCGAAACCTTGAGGTTGCCGTAAAAATGATAGGGCAGACAGTACAAAATGATCTTGATGTACGGTTCCACACTAAAATGCTGAAATGCTATAGGAGCCGAACAGATTTTTAAGACACAGAATGCAAAGCAAGATGAACAAAAGAAGACAAAATATTTATATCAAAGTGAATGTAAATAAAAATTCTAAGTACATAAAGGCTGATTACTATGTAGTTCCTTTAAAAAAAAAAAAATGGAGGAAAAGATCATACTTCAAAGACATGATTGAAACAATAGAAGAGGAGGACACTTACTTTAGATGACTGCAACAGGCAAATAAAGTGAGAGAAGTTAATGGAATAAAAGTAATTCATTAATTTGTGGAATATACAGTTCCAGGCAGTTACTGAAAAGAGTTCAGGATATGTAAACTAGAGAGAGAAAATAATACATAAGGAAATCTGTGGGAAGGACAGATCACAGTGGGGTTTAATTACTTTAATATTGGTTAGATAACTGGTTACATAAGTATTTTGGAGGGCATATGTGTTTTGTAACAGGAAAGGTGTATTAGGAATCAATATACTGTGGAAAAAGTAGAACATATGGCTTGATTTTTCATGGAAGTTAAGGTCTGTGATACTCACCTAATGAAGTGGCATGTGGAAATGCAGAATGCCTTTGAAATCTATGTGTATATACAAGACACTTGAAAAACAGCCATAGGGGAGTTCCAGCTGAAGAGTTTGTAAAACAAGGAGGGGAACATAAGTACCCTTGTAGA
This sequence comes from Phaethon lepturus, assembly GCF_000687285.1. Taxonomy (NCBI): domain Eukaryota; kingdom Metazoa; phylum Chordata; class Aves; order Phaethontiformes; family Phaethontidae; genus Phaethon; species Phaethon lepturus. The sequence goes on from NW_010548497.1 coordinate 54,051, forward strand.
TGAAGACAGAAAACAATTTAATGTTTTTGTAACACACTTGCATCGTTGGTTTGTATAGTCCATTCCTTGGAGATAGTAGTATTTATTAGTGAATGTGTGTATTACCGTATACTATACGTATAAATAAAATGCAGAATTTGACTTGTATTTAGCTTGGACAAACTCTGCTCCTGTTTCAAACTCAAAGAACTGTGCACCTAATAACTTCTCTAATTATTCCAAAGCTATTCACTGGCCTAATAAGAGAATTCTGCTCTTACTCTAGATTATTTAGTATGTTTATCTGTTTGCATATTTATAAATATATAAAACAATTTTGATTTCTCATTATTTTTTTCTGGATTCACTATCGTAATTTTCCCAAGTGATATTGATACAAACCCACTTGCTGGATTCTCCAGAAGCTTCCAGCTGGAATATAGTTAAGACAAGTTCCTCTTCCTCACTTCACAGAGTAGATGTTATTATCAGGTGGATTTACTCTCCCAGTTGGAACCTAATTCAAACTTCTGATGTGGAGGTGGAAGGAGTTACCTAAATCCTTCAGTACAAGGTTCCTAAACCAGCCATTTGCTTCAGTAAAAGTACCTTTAGAAGTATGTCATGTAATAGGAACTTTTATTTTAAATATATGATGATTTAGACACTATTAATAACAGCCAAACTTGCAGTTTGATCCCTTTCAATGAGATTAAATATGATTTGTATAAAATAAAATTTTAAAAGGCAGTGAAATGAATCAATTCCTACATTTTAGTAGTCATTAGAGAGGATATTCTTTAGAGTACTTTTAAGAGAATAGTATGAAATCTTATGTGCTACTTAGGAGATTATAGACAACAGTGTAAAGATCTGGATTGGAGAGGGTTACAACAGGTGATTTTTGAGGGATGAAAGTTTACTTATTAAGGGCTGATAGCTGATACTCAGAGTGATATATATGAAGATCGGAACAAATTCTTTCTGGAGTATAGTAATTATCCTTTCATCAGAATGCATTTCTTTTTGTGTGGTGTTCCTTGAGGCTGAGAAAGTTCTGTCTTGAGCTTGAAGTTATGTTTTTTGTCTGACTTCAAGGCAAGGTTCTTAAACTTGCCCAAATCAAGCTGAGTAGATCTGCCTTTTAGATGCGAATCTCTTCTATTCTGAGTCAGCGTGCTGATACACAGGTCAGAGAGGCAACAGTCATTGCTCTTTAACCAGAAAACATCAGGGACAAAAACTTTGCTAAAGCCAGCACAGCTCTCTGAATTGTTTTTTCTTAAGTGAAGTTAACTTGTTCTTGTCCTAATGCAATCTTCAGCGTCACTAGATCTACCCACCCCCGGCAAACTTCTAAGTGGCATGGTATCTTGTATTCGGCAGGATGCTACTTTGCTTACAGCTTTTTACACACATTCTGGAAACATGTTCCCTTGTTTCTGCAATGTAGCCATTGCTCAAGGAAATCAAGTTGCTGTTAAAAGTATAAAGTTTGAGAATAATCTTTCTATCAAGTAATTTACTTTGCTCAAGGTTAGCACAATTAAATACTGGTTGCAACGAAACACATCAGCAAAACCTTTCTCCGTCTCTTTTGTTAGCCTTCAGCATTTCACATTTAAAACAGCAACCTAGATTGGTATCAGCTGAGCCACGGAACTCTTTCTGTTTTATATGGTTATTTTGCAATTGAACAACAGGGATGGAACTGTGGATTTGGGAACACTCAAACAACAGACTTGTTTATTTCTTTGCTGAGTTCAGAACAATACCTTGGAGAAGTTCTTGGCAATATCAGTAGGTTTTTCCCTCCTGTGTGTGAAAGATATGGTGAAATATCTAACACAAGTAGTGAGGGAAGTCCAGTTTTTTCAGTGCTGTGGGACAGATGCTAGTTTGGGATGACCTCCAGTGGACCACTCTCTGGAGTCAGATACGTAATTCTTCAAACTGACCGTTACAGCAGTAAGACACAGTACAGCAATCGATGCTTGAAGAGTTTCTCAAGAAATCCTTCGTACAAAATGTTCTTTTGGTTATTAAGGTAAAGGATAATTTTTCTGTTTTTAAGTCAAATACTTGTATTACTTAGGAATAATGCTAAATATGGATTTATTTTCCTTTGTAATTTTAATTACAGCATGTGCAGAAGCTTATAATAAAAATACTCACCTGATAAATGCTTTGTTTTTCCTTTCTCTGTTTTCAGTTCGTAAGAACATAGAAAAATAGTAGATGCATCAAGTGACCTGGGTCAGATTCTCATCTTCAGCAAAACCTTATAGCTCCAGTGAAGTCAATAGGCTTATGTGAGTTTACTCCGAGCATCTAGTATTAAAAAATATCCTCAGAATCAGATTTTTTTTCCTTTAAAAGAAAAAATGATGGTGAAATACATAGTTCTTCTGAGTTTTCCTTCATGCAGGATTTTAGGCCTTTTCAGTTTCTTCCTTTAAAACAAAGCCATATTGCATAATCCTTTCTGAAACTGAATAACTTTTGGGTTTAGAGTTTTGATTCTTCTCACTTACTTACACATAAGAGTAAGTCTAGTAAATTGGATCAAAACTGAGCTCCAGCTCTTAGTGAGGAACAGATTGGCAGGCCTGCATTATGAAACAGAGGTGCTCCGTGATGCTGCTTGCTGTTTTTGATGTGCCCACAGTGCTGGTCTCCTATTTGGCCCTCATCTCCCTCTCAATTCTCACACCTGTGCTGGGTGCTCTGGGGGAAAACAACTCATGGAGTTTTGCCTTCCTTTTGATGTGGGACCAGAACTGCAAGGTGCATTCTAGGCTCTGCCATGACTGTCTTATGATGAGAAGTTGCCGCAGCCTAAATAGTAGGTTAAAGCCTTTAGTAAAATTAGTCCCATATAGGCCAGGCATACAGCAGGTGATTTTATCACCCCACAGCGTTCAGGAAGAATTGAGTCAAACCTCCAGGGCCTAATTCTCATTTGCACAAAGGCAATATTGTATGTCAGGAACACCAGTTTTATCTGCCTAATTTTAAAAAGCAATGACTTGATTCTTTCAGTTAAAAGATATTTTACAGTTTTTTATATGTTCTGAGAGGTCCTCTCCAGTTCCTTTACCTTCATTCTTCTTTGGCTCTTTTCTCTTAGCAATGATGTCTTCCTCAAAACTCAGGCTTGTCTGCCGTGTGTCTGGGGTCACACTGGGGAGATGGCATACTCCAGTCAGCCTGATTTCTCCCGTGCAAGAACATCCCTTCTTAAAATAGGAATGCGGAAGACTTGTAATGCAAAAACAGTTCTCAAAGATTATTTTTCTTTGGAGATTTACTGATCATTCCATTTTCTATTGCTTTTCTTAGTTCAATACTTTGCTGAAATGTTTGTTGATCTTTCAGTGTAACATGTCAAACTTGATTCGATAATTTAAGATTTTGCTTTAAATTTCTTCAGGTGCTATCTACTAGATTTCTTTTTGCCTCTTCACTTGTGTTACCTTTCCTATATTAATGGATTTTTTGCAACATTTTGAGGAACATCATGTTTTCTGATGCTTGTTTCTTTTCCATGTACTACCATATATCTTTCTTTATCTTGATTTCTCTGACTAGAAGGCACCTCTATATTTGCTAAGGCATTTGTTGATTCTGTTGCTAAGACAGGACTTTGACATTTTAATACTACTTTCTTGTAGTGCATCTTCGTCTAGTAGCAGCTGAACAATCTCCTATTTTCTTTTAAAATTGTTGATTTTTAATATTATGCATGCCAATTCTGCTGCTATTTTTCTTGGTGTTTTATTTTATTTTTAAAAAGTGAGTGTTAACATATTTTGATAGTGTATAACACTAATTTCCCCATTTATTGAAAAGTTTCTGTAAATATACTTCTAATATATGTACAGTCTGTCTGGTTCTCAGGAACTCCATCCAAAGAATTTTGATTTACTTTTGGGAATAGGCCATGTTGGAAAAGTATGCCACTGTGCTTTGCTGCACTGTCATGCTTATATGAGACAGATGAAAAATTATTATTTATAGGGAAATCACACAGTAGAAACTTCAGTACCACACAGCTACTATGAATAATTTTGCTCTGTAAATCACCAACTGCAAATTACTCCAAATGACTGTGAAATAGTGAACAAGTTAAAAATGTGACATAGTTTATGTAAATCTTTCAAGTGCTTATAATATATTAGGCACTGTAAGATTTTTGTTGTGTTCTCTATTTTAGCTGAGAGTTTTGCTTCAGTGTCAATAAAGAAGAAGAGATTTTATTATGTAGGAATGTAACATGAAATTCTGGTATGGAAACAGACTTTTTCATTTTTGTTTTGTAGAGAAGTGTAGGAGATATAGAAAATAAGATATAATACGTGCTTACAGGCATATGTACAACCTCTTGAAGAGTGAACTACAGGAATTGTTACAGAATTATTTCTTATTGCTCACTGATCCTAGTAGTTAATTCTGCAGAGATGAGGTCTTGTGGTTCTGGTTCCTGATAAATTATTTGGAATGCTACTGTCCTATGGTGTGGGCTGAGACTTTTGGTTTGAGAGTGGAACCTTAGTTGGGTCCATCTGTACAATAGAATAATAGAATTTATAGATATCTGCAGTACTACAATGTGCATACCACGTACCACAGGCCTTTGTTATTAGAAGGTGGCTGGGACTCTGTACATCCCCTCACTTGGAGCACCCTGAGGAAGTTTGCTCCGTAAAAGACTGAACAATGCCCTATGGCCTTTGTTCCTTTATGCCAGTTCTGGTTGCTAATGTACTTTTTCTCTGCATCCATCTGATTTAACTCAAAATACCTACTTAAATTGTTTTATCCAATTAATTTGGCCTGTGGCAGTTTACTATCACTGACTACCTTTGAGAAGGACTAACAGAAAATTGCAGAAGGACCGTCCTTCTTGGACAGCTGTAGCTGGTAGGAATATCAGTTTCTACCCATTGCTTTGGTCTTGGACCCCTAAAGTTTGTTACCAAGCTCCTCAAGAAAAGTTAAAATGTAGAGGCATTTGCAGTGCTGTTAGGAAAATGCCATAGCAGCTAGCACTGAGTCAGAGACTGTATGATTAGAAGTTAGATTATTGTTTCATGACACTCATCAATTTGGATAAAGTAAAAAAGAATATTCAGTTTTGGTTACAAATGGACAGGGCTTTTTAAATCACTAGCTTTAAAGCAGCTGTCTATTCTTCACTGAATTTAGAGGAAAGTTTTCATTAGTTTCATGATATATGCACCTTGGTGAGAAAAGCCAAAGAAGCTTTTGTTTATCAGCAAACCCAAATATTCCATTCCCATGTTGAGCTCTGTGAAGCCTGGATCTGAATAATTCTTCAAACATGGACAATTTCAGAAGGTCTTGCATATCTCCAAGGGGTTTTCTTCACCTTCTACAAGTCCATCCCCCCACCTCACAACACCTGTCATAAATCAAAACAAGTAGTCTACTGACCAGCACTTCCCGTGCTATACAAGTTCATAAACATCCTCTGCCAAGTTTAAGCATTATTTATGATGTAAAATATACACTCCGTACCGTATTGGTAGGATTTGGGGGTGTCATGGTCATTTCTGCCTGCTTGGAAATTTGCTGCAGGACCTGTGCATTTTCATATACTGCCATGACAGTAATCTCTCCAAAGGATCATCTGTTAGTGACTACAGTGACAAAAACCCACAAAGTCAAGAGAGATTACTCTCTGGAAAGAAAAAAGAAAAGATGACACAGTATCCCTCTCCCTATATTTGCTACCCTGTGTCCTACTGCCCCTTTTTTACTCTTCTAAGTCTTTTACCTACGCTTTTTGTTCTTTATTCACCATTTTCTTTTCTATTTTGTAACTTTTTTTCCACTGTCTAAATTTTCTACAGATGTTCTTTTTTTAAATGTTATTACTTTTGACTTGTCCCCTGCTGACTCTTGCTTTCCATAGTGTTTGCCTGACCTTCTATTTCTAGGGCTTTTGCTCTTTCCCCTGTTCTTTCATCCATTCTTCTTCCTCAGCCTTCCATTAAGCCTTCTCTCTGTTTCTGTGAGAAAGAATTTACACTGTGTAATTGCTCTTTCCTTTCTTGAGGAATTTCAGTTCTCCTTTTCTTCCCTTCCTCTTATTTTAATCAGCTGGTAGCTTTACCATTGTAGCCCAAGGGAGTTATTCCTCTCCCTTTTTGAGGGACAGGACACCAGATATGGACTCGGAGAAGGGGACGAGTTGAGATCATGTGAGAAGCAGGCAGTGACCTGCCAATTAATAACGGCCTTGCTCATGTGAAGACTGGACTATATGAAAAAGGCAGCAAGTTGTCCATTTCCTTTTCATGCACTTCGAAAATTATCATGTAACTATTTCTTTCTGGTGTTTTAGAGTCACTGCTTTTAGCACCAAGGTAAGCAGCAGAGCGGACTGTGCTCGCATATATTTTAAGCTCCCTCTGACTAGATCCAATGTTCCCACATTTAGAGAAGGAGACAGGTACAAAGGTTAAAAGCTCTGGAAACACGCCATTAAGTGCAGCACGAGCTTTGTGTCATCGGACAGGCAGAGGCTGCATTGCTCTGTACACTTCTCAGTTTGTGCCTTTACCCTCCTCTGCCTTTATCCTCTGAGCAGGATTGCGATGTAGTGGTTAAAAATGCTTTCAGGCTGCCTGTGTCCGTAACTTAGTAACATATCATTTACATCATCGTTGGCAGCTGAAGATGTCTAAATACTAGTCCTGTTAGTGTTGATATGGCTATCTATGGACATTGCATGAACTTAGAGGGTCCCTTAGCAGGAA
>NW_010548497.1:60830-68737 GCF_000687285.1 Phaethon lepturus
TGTCGTCTCATAAAATGGAGCAGGATTCAGTTAGTCCTGCATTACATCTGTGGAGCCAGTGTATGCACTGGCAGTGCTTTGTGGCCTTGCTTTGTGGCCTAAGATCAGAGTCAATTCCCAGTGGAAAATGCTTTTTTGGTAGATAAATATTAAGTGGTTATCACAATTTCAGCAACATTAGATTCTATAAACTGTATTGCAAAGGCCAATGATTATTCTGGTAGAAGAGAAAAAGTCAGTTTAAACTGAGTTTTGCATTTCCTGACACCAAAGGCAACTAGCAGGTAAATTGTTAGTAATAACCCCTTGCTGCCAAAGTATAAGGTATGGTCTTTTCAGATATCTTTTTATTTTGGCATGTCCTAATATACATCCCTGCACCAATCTATATTTCCTTACATCACTCAGCAGGCATATTGATTCTACCCATCCAATTTAAGAGAATTACATGCTTTCTCTAGACCTCTGATGTAGGATGTTCACAAAAATCTAGTATTCCAAGAGGACGTGTGACATAATGGCCTTTCTCATATGAGTTCTATGTCAGGAATGGATTAATGATGCTTGCATGTGAACAGTGAAATATTTTTTTATTCCATTTTTTATTTTTGAAGAAAAATCTTTTATAGATTCATACAAAACAATACTTCCTTTTTCAGGGCATTCAGCACGTAATTTTGTATTTATAACACAATGCAGAAATTCTGTTAAAGGCAGTGACATGATAATAGAAGAAATATTTTCTTCTAGTACATTGTTGTGGCTTAACCCCAGCCAGCAACTAAGCCCCACGCAGCTGCTTGCTCACTCCCCCACAGTGGAACGGGGGAGAGAATCAGAAGAGTAAAAGTGAGGAAACTCATGGTTTGAGATAAAGACAGTTTAACAGGTAAAGCAGAAACCGCGCACGCAAGCAAAGCAAAACAAGGAATCCATTCACCACTCCCCATGGGCAGGCGGGTGTTCAGCCATCTCCAGGGAAGCCAGGCTCCATCACACGTAATGGTTTCTTGGGAAGACAGACGCCATCACTCCAAACGTCCCTCCACCCTCTCCTTCTTCTTCATCCCAGCTTTATATACTGAACATGATGTTATATGGTATGGAATATCTCTTTGGCCAGCCTGGGTCAGCTGTCCCAGCTGTGTCCCCTCCCAACTCCCCATGCACCCCCAACCTTCTCACTAGCAGGCCAGCAGGAGAAGCTGGACTGTCCTTGACTGCTTAGCACCAACTCAAAACTTCAGCACCTTATCAACATTTTCTTATCCCAAATCCAAAACGTAACCTCACACTAGCTTCTATGAAGAAAATGAACTCTATCCTGGCTGAAACTAGGACACGCATACATACAAACCAATTGTGCTGTGGAACCTGAGTATTTCTTTTGCTTATAAAATTCTATAAATGTAAAATTCTATAAACATAACATTTATATTTATTTTTAGGATTCTGGCTATTCTTCGTACGTAATTCCTTTCTAAAAGCCTGCTAAATTTTAATGCCATCTCTAAGGCAGCAGATAGATTTTGAGGAATCCATATGAATCCTGGATTGGTTTTGTTCATCTTTAGCAGGAGTTTTGGGGCTGGTCTTGTTCAATGTCTTTATCAGTGATCTGGATGAGGGGATCGAATGCTCCCTCAGTAAGTTTGCAGATGACAGCAAGTTGGGCGGGAGTGTTGATCTGCTGGAGGGCAGGAAGGCTCTGCAGAGGGATCTGGACAGGCTGGATCGATGGGCTGAGGTCAATTGTATGAGGTTTAATAAGGCCAAGTGCCGGGTCCTGCACTTTGGCCACAACAACCCCATGCAACGCTACAGGCTTGGGGAAGAGTGGCTGGAGAGCTGCCCAGCAGGTACAAGGCTGTAAGGACCTGGGTGTGCTGGTTGACAGCCGGCTGAACATGAGCCGGCAGTGTGCCCAGGTGGCCAAGAAGGCCAACAGCGTCCTGGCCTGTATCAGGAATAGTGTGGCCAGCAGGAGTAGGGAAGTGATCGTGCCCCTGTACTCGGCACGGGTGAGGCCGCAGCTTGAATCCTGTGTTCAGTTTTGGGCCCCTCACTACAAGAAGGATGTTGAGGTGCTGGAGCGTGTCCAGAGAAGGGTTATGAAGCTGGTGAGGGGTCTTATGAGGAGCAGCTGAGGGAACTGGGGTTGTTTAGTCTGGAGAAGAGGAGGCTGAGACCTTATCGCTCTCTACAACTACCTGAAAGGGGGTTGTGGTGAGGTGGGTGTTCATTTTTTCTCCCAAGTAACTAGCGATGGGACGAGAGGAAATGGCCTCAAGTTGCACCAGGGGAGGTTTAGACTAGGTATTAGGCAAAATTTATTTACAGAGAGAGTGGTCAAACATTGGAACAGGCTGCCCAGGGAAGTGGTGGAGTCACCATCCCTGGAAGTGTTCAAAAAACATGTAGACATGGTACTTTGGGGTATGGTTTAGTGGGCACAGTGGTGTTGGGTTGACGGTTGGAATTGATCATCTTGAAGGTCCTTTCCAACCTTAATGATTCTGTGATTCTGTGAGTTTGTCAAACAAATAGATGATAAAGAGAAAAATAATATCTCTTTATCATCAATAGGTCTGAAATAAAACAGTCAGGACCCATATGCATACATATATATATGACAATGTCAGGAATTACTAAACATCCAAACTGGAATTTTCTGTATCAGTTCCTATAGGGTAGAGGACATTAGATAACAGACATGAATGCAGATGGTAATAGCCAACAGCCGTAGTTTCTGGAGCATGTTCCTAACAAGATACATTTTAAATACTGACTGGTAAAAGGTAATGGTAATCTTTGATGTAATGACCCAAAATCTCCTGCAAGGTTGTCAGCGCTCCAGTGGACCTACGTTAGAGGTTTCAATGTATCCCAGAGCAGCCCAGCAGCACCAAGCAGAACTGATAAACAAGTAGAAATAACTTCATATTTGCCCTTTCTCCACATAACTTTACTGTCACCAACACAGGCTGAATTGGTTAATGTTATTCTGTTGTTAAATCTGTGCGGTGAACAAGCACACAATAGAGTACCTTTCATGGATTTTGCTGTATAAAGCCAAAACCAAGTAAAAGCTGTCGTATTTAATTTTTCTGTTTAATACAATTGAATGTAACTAATGTGAAATCCTTATTACCTTGTTTAATTGTGTTTTAGAAAAATAGATACTTATTTCTCTTAAGCTACATCATTTAAACTCTGTTTTTTAAAAAAATACGTAAAAATTGAAATCTAGCTACAGGACATAGAAAGAGAAAAGGTTTCTGTGAAGCAAATGGATTTTAATTTTTTTTATTGAGAAACAAAATAATTGTAATTGTAGTTGACTTACTGCAAATATTTTAGTTTTGTAAAATGCATCTTTGAATTGCAGTGCATATGGGTGGACTCTTCCATTTCATTAGTATTCAGGGTGCTTGGGATGTGCCAGCCAAATACAGCTTTCCTATGGGATCTTGCTGTAGTCATAGCAACTGGATTGCAGTTTCAAATAACTCTGTAGTGGATGTCTGGCATATCTGAAGCACAAGGTGCTCAGTAAATGGTTGGCTTGCTAATTAGGCAATGCATTTCTTGAAAACCAACAGTAAAAATCATTCAGTAAACAGACTAAGAAAACTCTATGATGGTTTTTCGTTAGTTTTACATTACTGATGAATTTCTAGTAGTTGTAAGAGTTACAAGTCTTGCTTCCTGTTAGGCCTATCAAACATTCAGTGTTAAAGCTGATCCTGTTGGGTAGCTACAGCTATGGGTAGAATGACCAATAGCTCCACCAAGTTGTGAGAACACTGTAAATGAGAGATGAGTCCTGCAGTATTAGGCATGACAGTCTCTCAAGCCTCTTATGGTTGACTGGAAGCTCACTTACCTTAAAAAAGTCATCTGAACATGATCTGGGTTAGGCTCAAACTACAGAAGAATGATGAGATATAGTGAAGATGGGAAAGAGATTTCCTTATTAACATTCAGTAAGATTTGAGTACCTTATTCCTTTGATTTTATCTGGAAATCCCAGCAGCTGAAATGCAGTTCATCTTCTCAAGCATTGTCTATGACGAAGGCCAAAATTAAATTATAAATGAATCACTGGAATTAATTATATGGGGTTTCCACTCTGAATTTGATCTCAACACAAATGTTCATAAGAGGGAAAAATGAAATGGGCATTATAAAGGAGGCAAAATGGCTGTGGCCTACCAAAGAGTGAAGGATGAAGAATTAGAAGAATAATGAAAAATCTTCACCCTCTAGTGAAAAATACATTATGATATCAATGAGAGTTAGTATGTATTAGAAATCTGTACTCACTCAGAAAACAAAGTCATAAAATCATTGGGGATGCATTGAATGACACGAACAAAATTTTCAGCATACTGGAAAATACCCCAAGTAATAATGACAAATATGTCAAATAAAGAAAGTATGGTTAAAAAAGGAAAGATCACTATTAGCTAAATCAGCTGTGAGAAATGTACAATTGGTTAAGAATTAAAGGAAGATATGCAAAATATATTAAATCCAAGAGTATTTATTTTGGCATGAAATTTTTACATATTCTGAAGAACGTGACCAAGAATGTTCACAAGTTGAATATTTTGGTTTTTAAGGTCAAGTGTCCAATTTGCTATAAAAATCACTTAAAAAGTTACGTATAGAGATAGATAGAATTATGTGTATGTTTTTAAAATATATATACGTGTAGTAGTTGTGGTTCTGCATCTGATAGAGCCTTATCCTTTAAATATAGTAGAGCTGTTGTCAATTTTCTTGAACCCAATTATTCAGAAACTATAGTCTGCAGAAAGGATGGGAATATGATCTGCAGAGCTGAAAACACACTTACTACTTTCTGTCCCCTCCCCCAAAAGAAAGCAAATGTATTGTCCTTAAATATTTGCAAGATATTTAAATCAGAGAATTAATGTCTTTCTAAAGAATTTGACCTTCCACGCAAAAGAATTGCTACTGACTTTCTTAAGATTCTGCTTAACAAAAAGGAAACTAAATTTATGTCAGTTTTAAATCAGAGAAGCATAATTAGAACAAGCAGAGGAAACCAAGAACTTTCTCCTTTTTGTTGACATAGTATGACTGCCTGACATTTGGGGAGATTTGTGCAAATTATTTTCACATTTAAAAAATCTTTATTTTCAATAAAGTAAAATAAAATTGTTTTTCCAGTAAGTTGCACTAATTACCTTTTTTTTTTTTTAATAGGATCCTAAGAAACCTGAATTGTCATTGCTAAAGTCTGGTAAGTGATTTATTTCATTAAAATCTAAGGCATCCTCAATTTTAATGAAACCACAGTAAAATGCAGGTCAAATAAGTTGAAATCATATTTGAATTTGTGTTCCATTGCATAAAGGAGGCAATATGGTAAATAGTTTGGATTGGAGTTTTATTTCTGAAGGCAGATGAATTATGTTGTTTTCATTGTGATTATTTCAGTGCATGAGACAGGTTTTGTGTAGGCACAGAAAGCTACACTAGTTGCTCTGATGTCTGCATTGTTATTCTTGAAGAATACTTTATTGTTCTTTTAAAATTATTTTCATAGACCTACAGGAATCCACAGAACTTGTCCTGTTCTTCAAGTTGATAAAATCAATCTTCTTTCAAAGTAAAACTTCTTGCTTGTGTTTCTTCGGACAAGTAGTCTTTCTAATTTTGAGGCAGAAAAAGTCTCCCTTTCTAATGCAATCTGTAATGAATGAGCTGCCTTTAAGTTCTGTCTTACAACTTTTTGGGTTTTCATATGTAGCAGATGTCTGAGACTTCTGAATACAGTTGCTCTCAAACCAGTAAGGAGCAGAATTCCAGATCTGAAACTGAATCTAGTAAATACTGTACTGAAGCTTAAACAGGCACTTAAAACCAGCAGTAATCATGTGTGTGTGTTTGGCTAGTGTGTGAAAAGGTAATCTCTAAAAACAACTTCTTGAGGATACGGAGGCCCAAGGCATCCATAAAAATGAACTGCAGGCCTTGAGCTAGTAAAGCTTTGAATATATGCTTAGGTATACCCCAGTGACTGTAATTGCTTCTACCAGACTCGAGTGAAGCAAATCCTTCGCATTTATTGTAATAAAATTTTACAGGGCTTAGTTGTATAGAATGATTGATCGGTATATGCTTTAGCACTTTGTGCTCCGCTTCCTCATTGGTGTAAGCAACAATGTGACTACTTCTTCACCCTTTATGCTTATCTCCACAGTAGATGATTAGTTAAACAAACTTGCGTTGTGTGAATTTCATCTGCCTAATTTATGCATTAGGGTTGTTTCTGAGGATAGAAACTAAATGTGGGCAGATACTGCTGATAGGGTTGTCATCAGCCAGATGCCTTGGAATTAAATCTGAATTATCAGTATTGCTACATCCCAACTATCACTCACTGAAATTCCTATTAACTAATGCTCAAGTAGGACATGTGCTCACATGCTAATCACATTTTTCCCACAAGATATGTTCTGGCAACGCCCTTTTAAGTTTTTGTTATAATCAGAACTTATCTCTCATAGTGCCTGTCTTCATGATAATCAAATATGTTTATTACATATATTCTGTGTAATATAATGTAATTTTTATAAGAAAAAAAAGTCTTATTATCTGCACATAAATAACCAAATGTAAAAAAACCCTTGAGTGTAGACATGTCTTGGTCTTATAAATTGTTACATGAAACACTGAAAGTATAAGCACATAAATAAAGAAATTATAGTGTGCAGGCCTGTGTTTTAAGAATGTTACGCCTGTTATTTCATTATTGTAGCTATCATGTTAAGAAAACAGAATATTGCCTGTGCTATTTGGAAGTCCTGCAGGTCTTAGAATATCTTCAGAAATGAGGGTCATATTCCCTTAATTTCCGATAGAAGTCAATAAACCCACTACAAAAGAATGCTTTGAATTCTCAATAATTTTCTTCTTTCTGGTTTTCCTTTATGATTATGTTTGCTGTTGCATATTTTATTTTTTGCTTCTGAAGAGTCATAATCTAACCTGAATTCTGACATCCTTTCAGTAACACAGAAGTGTTTACAACTGTTGTCCAATGAAATCTAGGACAGAATATGAAGAAAATTAATTATCTACTAATGTGAACTACCTGTAGCTAATTCAAATTACCTCCTTTCATCAGATCCCAGACCCTCTAAAGAACAAATACTAATTTTTCTAGACGTCAGTTGTCTAGTGCAAAAGATTTTCTAATTAATTAGTCCTTTCTCTAATGTTTACATCTGAGATAATTAAAGAATAATGCCATAAAGCAACATCCATGAAGGGTTTTCTAAAGCAGTATTTCTGCAGACAGTAACATAAAATGAAGAGTTTTCTGCTCACGTTTCCTTCAAAAGATGCACTTTTACTTGTACGTAAAGGAATTCAGTCATGAGATATTAAAATGCGGATCATAGGTGTATCATCATAGCAAATGAAACCACCTTCTTTGTGTTAATGCTTTAAGATATATTCACATTCTGTTATTTATAGTATTAAATATTATTGGAATACTATTCCTATTTGAAACATACTACTTGTCTGGGACAGAAAACATTATTAGTAATTTCAGGCTCCAGAGCAAACTCCTTTGAAGGCCAGTGAGCAAAGATGCAGTCCTACAGTCCCAGTTCTGCAAGCCTTGCTTGGCTTCTTTTCTTCTCCCTGGTTGCTCTGTGTACAAGAATAGAAGATAACTGAGCAGAGGCAAGCTGGAATTATGACATTAGCATATTTCCATAGGCAAGACATATATAGACATAAGGGCAGAGCCTGGAGAAAATTCTAGCCATTACAGTGCTGCTGCAGCTCAATATTAATTGCCTAAGTGCCCACTACCAGGAACAGAGAGAGTTCCTGGTGCAACTTGAAGCCATTTCCTCTCG
>NW_010548498.1:0-43743 GCF_000687285.1 Phaethon lepturus
CACTTCAGGATATGATTTAGTGGGCTTGGTGCTGTTGGGTTGGTGGTTGGTCTTGATGATCTGAAAGGCCTTTTCCGACCTTAATGATTCTGTGATTCTACCTCTGATAGCTGAAGACAAACGTGAAAAAAAAACCCAACACCCTTAGTACCTCAAAGCATCATAACAAACCTCATTACAATGACCAGTTTAGGGGTTTATGGCCACTTTAAATCTCCCATAGTGCAATATGTGACGGTATCATCTACACATAATTCTCTTTTCCCTCTTTTTTTCTCAGCCATTATTTATTCATAATTGTCTTCACTTAGGTACCTTTTGAACCCTTTAAAACTATGCCTACATCTTCCTAAAGCTTGGGGTGCTGGAGGACAGCAGATGCCCCTGTTGCTGTTGCAGCAACTCAGCACTTGTGCCACCTGCTTCTCCCAGTGCCCAGCAGAGAAAAGGTGTCTGAAATTGAATCCAAATAATCTGATTTAAAAAAACAAACACCAACACCCACCCAACCCACAACCAGCAAAAAAAACCAAACTAGCAGGCGGTGCTTCAGCAGTTATGATCATATCCAAATGAAATGGAAATGTGGCAGAAAAAAGAAAAAATATATATATTATGAGTGGTGCTCCAACCTTTGAAAATATTCTTGGATATAAATTCTTCATCCCCTTTAGCCCTCTTGACAAGACGCTACGCTCTGCTTTGGTGAGGGGTATGTGGATGGGACAGTGGATGCAGGAACAGTGAGATGGTATTAGGTTGCCCTCTTCTGTTGTGACAAAGTAGGCTGATTTCTGCAGAATGTTAACTGTTATTACTGTTTGTACAGCATCTAAAAGTTCAGTTTCCTGTATAAAGATAGGATTGCTGTATGGTGCTCAGTCATTTTGAATCTGTCGTGAGTAAAAGAGACGAAGATAAAGAAGGGGGACATAAACAAGCAGATGTTCACCCTACAGCTGAAAATACCACCGCTCACCTATGCGCTAACGAGTAAGTCTGTGTGTGCACAGTCAGACTGAAAGCTGATGTTTCCTCTTGCACAGGATAAAAATAAGAGTCATGCGTGGGAGGCTTTGTGGTGAGGCAACATCATGGTCTTTCCTGTGTCTCTCTTCTGCGTCTTTATAGAAGAGGCTGTGCCGCGTGTCAGAATTACCAAGACTAAAGTGACCCTTCACAGGTCTGCTTCCTTACCGCGGGACTGCCAGGATGGTCAGACTGAGTTCTGAACATTTGAACTGAGTAAAATTAAGCATTTTCTGTGAAAGGAGGAATTAGCCACTTGGACGGAACAAATGCACAGCCATTGAATATGAGGTTAAACCTTCCTTCTTAAAAAGAGGCAAAACGGAGTGTTTTGTGGCTCACTGGCCAAAGCTGCTTTCCAGTGTGTCTGAGAGAATACCAGAGGTGAGATGGCGATGAAAGTAATAGAGAGCAAGTCACACACAGCAGCTCCAGGCGGCTTTAAATTGATGTTTTATGCAATGACACAGCCTGATGAAGGTCGTTGCCTGTACTGAGCAGCAGCAGCTTCTGTCAACATCAGTAACAGCCAAGAGTGCTCACTGCCTCTTGGGATCTGGCCTTCTCCATTTTATGAAGACTAGCTGTTCCAACATTGACCACTGGACCATTTAAAAAGGTTACTCTAACTCCTGTTTTAAATCACAAACGGATACAAATATACATGTGTATATATATTTTGATGCAGCCTTTTTCATTGGGTTTTCTTTTTTTTTTCCTGAATGTATTAAAGTTTTTACTTACACCATGATACGATGGTAACTAGTGCTTGGTGCAGTTTCTGAAAGGTAAACAAACCATTTGATAATGAAGGAGAAAGGACTAAGCCATCAGTACGATGCCAGGGCACCTTTGGATGGAGGCAGGAGGGAAGAAGGGGAGGGTGCTAGGAGAACCACAGTACGAGCGTAACAGAAAACTGCTCAAGCCTGTGAAGTCTGACCTGATGCTGAGAGTAATTACATCAAAATCTGATTCAAAGGCTTCCATTGGCTTCCCTGGTCTTTGTATCGGTTGTTCTCAGAAATGCCTGTTTACCCTGGGATTTTCCTGTCTTTGATTCAGAGGAGAAACAAAGGTCCTGGGAGGTTTATTTTATGTGTAAATATATAGTAGACCAGTCAGTTCAATAGCGGAACAAACGTTTGACCACAGTTGCCCAAGAGTGTTTCCATAGTCCCTTGAAGGGACTCCCTTTCTCTCTCCAGCCTCTCCCTGAGACTCACAAGGAAATAAAAACCAAAATCCAAGCGTGAAGGGCAGACTGGGGCTGTGACGTGTTCTTACCTGCTCCTTGAGCTGGCTATTCAAAGGGCCAAAACCTTGCATCCGTGTTCTTAGCTACCATGAAAAATACCTAAGGCTCAGAGATAGCAAATTCTGGAATAAAAGGAAACTTTTCAACCTTACCTCTGCAAAAAATGTGATTCTGTACCTGAATTTGCTTTGATTACATCCACCGACTCTGCTGGTGTTGGGATCAAGCTCCTAAATGGCAATTTTGCCACAGAGTGTACATACCCGCCATTGGGACGCGGGTTTTCTGGAGCCAGTATAGGGAAATGTCTGTGTGCAACACCGCGTGTCCTCAGGCTCTCCTTTGCCTTTCAGTTCACATAAAGACTTTACCGGAAACATGAAGTGATTTAGTGCTGTGCAAAGAAGCCTTTCAAATACGAACTGAATTTATAATTGGCGTATCTATGAAATATTAAACAAACCATTAGTGTCTCCGAGCAGGTTACGCACACCAGCCCTTCGGTCTGCGCCGCATCATGTCTCTGTGGTAACATATGAGGCTCTGGCTTATTGAGAGTAAAGAAGCATAAATGAGGAGTCACTGGAGACAGAGTATCAAAAAACATGTTTAAGTGGATAAATACCAAAAAGAGATTTAATACAGCAGATACGTAAACTGTTTCAGCATTCTTACATTGAGTTTGAAATAAAGAAAAAGTCGTGCAGTGATAGCCACTTGATGGCAATAAATATAGAGATTTCAGGGATGATGGCATGGAAATGGATCATTGGCATATAGAACAGAAGTAGGAGGACGTTATATCTTTGTGTGCTTGGGTCAGAAGGGTTGTTCCCTGTATGGAACAGGCTATAGGATGCCTATGTGAAAATGCGGGATGGAAGGAGGGTCAAACAAGGGGAGATGTATGCGCATTCCCAAATGATGGCTATGCATATAGCTGACCTGGGGACACTGTTGGGGAACTCTAAGAGAGTTTCAAAGACTAGTAGATGTGCTCTCTGAAACAAAGTGTAAAGTTGCATGCTGAATCTGACATGATTTCCTTAGAAAGATAGGGAAATTTAGCTGATTTTTGACACATGCAGGTTTTCATCTCAAGGTGGCCAGCCTCTGGCTCCGAAAATATGATACCCTGCACAATCAGCTCTCCTGCTGGGAACTGCTGATTTAACTGCTGCTGCTGCCCCTGCCTGGGAGCCCCAGCACGCCTCAGCTGGGCTGACTATGTCAGCCTTGCCTGTGCCCTGGTACTGCAGACTCATTTGCATCATGAGTGAAAAACGATGACAAAAAACCACAGTGGTTGCTCCTAAACTTGACCTACTGGATATCACTGGAGAGATGTCACTCTTGGTGAATGGAGCAGCTCCGAGACACTCATGTCCCTTCCTCGTTTCCTGAGGAACGAACTGATGAACGACGATGATGTTCAACCATTGGCATGGTCCATATCTGAGCCGAATCTTTGTCAAGGGATATTTGGTAGGGTGGGCTTCTCCGCCATGTTAGCTCACTGAAGGCCACATTGGTTGCATTGAGCTGACAGTATGAAAATCATTGCTGCGAGCCTCTAGTAACCGCAGACTCGTGTTCTTTCTTAAATACAAGGGGGTTACAGAGAAAGGTTATATATTCAAGGAAATATCAGCACACAGTCTGGGGCTACGTTTCAGTTGCTTTGTTCCCTACAGTTGTACACACCATAGCTGGCCTTCCCTGAATTAGCTGGGTGTGTGCAGAGAATGATGTGAAGTGACACTTTCCTGCTGTGGCCAAGGTCATTGCTAATGACGTCATAGCAATCTCCTGCATTGGTGTGCCACCTTCCCCTCAGAACAACTGCAAAGGTTTGAACGAGTAAATCGGAAGGAATCAGAAATCGGGGGGGGGGGGTGGAAAAGCAATAACTAGGAATATTCATAACAATGCTGGAGAACGCCACAATTAAGAAAGAAATATTAAATAAGCTAGTTAAAGAATATTAAGGGAAGGGAACAAAAATATTAACATGAACGATAAAGCAGTGTTTTTCTCATATAAACTGGCCAAGAGTCAAAGGACCACAGGAAGTTTCTCAACTTTTTTTTTTTTAATTGAGAACTAAAAGCTCAACAAATAAATGTAGTTTCACTGAAGTCTAGACTAAAGACACTAGACTGCCTGAGGGATTAAGTGGATAATCAAAAACATTTTGTGGTTTCTGCTGTTCCCAGAGACCAAAAGTAGGGACAGAGGAAAACGAGAGATGGTAAATGAGCCAAACTGAAAAAAAAAAAACAAAACACTGCAGAAAAAGATGACTTTCCCATATCCTGCTAGAGGCCAACTGAAAGTAGTTAAGTGTTATGAAAGACAGAATACAAACAAAGCATCTGCAGCTATGATATAATGTCCTCGCTTTTCTTTGAAGGAATATAAGTAGTTGGAATAGTTTAATGGTCATTTGAGTAACTATTACATTTCTAATATTTGACTCAGTACAAACTTTTGAATTTATTAAAATTGTATTTGACAAATTGGAATGAGAACATGAAGACTAACTGATTCTATAATGCAATGTGATTAATTATTTTGATAAGCAAAATTAGAAATAAGATGGGATCACTGTGTGGCTGGCGCGCAGAAGCTTTTATGGGGTCATTAGTCTGCAATTTTATGTAGGAAAATTAGGGTTTTGGGTAGCAGTGCCTTAAACAGGCTTGGCTTATAAATGACTTCTCAGGACCTAGTTACATACTAAGGTGAGTATTCAGATAAAGTTGTGCAATTTTTTGCATTGCTTCCCTCTAGATCATTGTTATCAAACCTAACATGCAGATCTCTGGGATCGGGGTGTGAATGGCATTGCTGGTTGTATCGAGTTTTATTCTCAGCTACTTACTATATGACCTAGTCTTCATCAAAAATTACATGTATATGATTACCTCCAAACACCCACATCCCACTCAGTTGAGACAGAGGAACAAGGCAGAGGAATATGGATTTTCTGGGTTAGGATCTGTCAGTTTAGATAATTATTTTGGAAAGTACAGACAAGAGGTACGGGGAGAATGGCTGTGCTGCCCTAAGGAAGTGAATACAAAAGCCTCTCACTACCAGGGAGTTATATTTATAGATTTTTGTCTGCAAGAGAATCCCTTCTGTTTAATTCTTCTCCAGCTGGACCTTGTAAAGTGATTTCTCAGCAAGGCTTGTAAAACACAGCATTGCACCAATTGCATCTATTAGTCACAAGCACATATGGGTGATGGTACCTACATCAGTCTGTGGGAACTCTGCAGTCAGCTAAGCTATGTTTGGCATTTGTCTTGCATTGCAAAATCCCTTCACAGATGCTGAACATTAGGCGACCACTGAGACAAGAGTCTAAAGCATCTACAAATCCCAGTGACAATGCAAAATTGTCTTTGCGTTCTTATTGTTAGTCAGACTAAATTGTACCATATGAACTTCTCTAATACCATTAGAAATAAAAATGTAGGAAAAAAATTAACTTTTCAGTTCTTAAATATTTATGCATGTCATTAATAAAGGAATCAATAATTTTTGTTCCAGAGGACTGTCAGTTTTGAGAATAAATGTATGTTTGTTTATTAGCACTTTAGGGGCTCCCAGAGCTGTTACTGATCTGCTCAGTAGGGATGTATGTACCGTGGTCTAATACCAGACTGCCTCATTAACCAAAGAACCTGTATATATTTAAAATGAATTGTTGTTGACTGTCCTGTCTGTGATTATAGTGAATATTTGTATACACTAATAGAACGGAGACAAAATGCAGGCTATCTGGTAATGTATCAAGCATGGTAATATGTACAAAGTCGATTTAAGTACTACGTAAAATGTTTCACTCAGGAGGATAAGAGAAAGAAAACCTTCAAATTTCCACTAGGTGTCAGTCAATCTATTTCTTTGGCTAAATAGGTTCTATCTGCAGAAGAGAATCAAGAGCAGGGTTGGTCTAAAAATAGTTATTTTCTGTGAGTACCAGCCAGAAGTATTCCGAAAGGATGAGACCAAATGGATGACTTTTGTATTTTAACTATGCCTCCATCTTTTCTTGTTTGCGTTACATTTTCCATTTAACAGCAGTCTAGAAAAACCCCACAAACGCCAAACCTCATACAGCTGATCCGGGAGGAAGCGATGCCGGGGAAAGTGGAAAGCAGGAGGCAAGCGAAGGGGCAGGCTGGCCATGCCTGCGGAGACACCACTTGGTTGTTTCATGTCAGTCCTGAGCCAACAGCAGCAGGGTTTGACCCTTTCAAGTGGAGGGTGCCTCAGCTACCTCTCCTTGCAATGGGAAGCAGAATCCAACGCCTCTCAAGGAAGCTCCGAAGCATCAAGCCTTTGAAGTGCTGTTGCATTAAGAAAGGACAGCACCTTTCACAGTGCGAGGCATGGGAAGGTCCTGGGGAAAGGTCTTGAGAGTCCAGGAAGTCATTGTCAAAGGGAGGAGAGAAGAAAAGACAGACGCAGAGAGAGGAGTGTGTCAGTATGGATGTGAAAAGGGAAGCCAGACGTGACTCTTCCTAATGGTAGCCTTGGCCCCACCTCGCTGGCCGTAATGGCAACTGAAGACGACTGACAGGTCCTTGTGTCAGACTTGGCCAGACTGGAGCTCCTGTGGGGAGGGCAGCACCCGAAAATCCTACAGGTTTCTTGGTTTGATCTTCTTCCCTCTGAAATACCCAGAACCGTATCGTATTTTGCATAACAAAAGCTGGACAGAAGCAGCATTGGAGGGGTAATTAGAAGGAAAATAAGCACGACACTGTTCTTGCCTGTCAGCGGTGGGGCTGGCAGAGGGGTCTGGGGCAGTGTGGCACGGGAGCCAGGAGGTACCTGGGCCACCTCCTGGAAGCAGCAGCAAGGCTTTTCAGGAGGAATAGGGAGTTCAGCATCCCTGTGCTGTCCTTCAACAGCCCTCTTCATCCATCTTCGTTCAGCTCAGCTTCCCTGCTCCTATCTTCACAGTGTGCTTTAAAGCCCCAGCGCCAGGAGCCTCATACTGTAACTTCAGGGAGTCAATAAGGAATGTTAAAATTGTCTCTTTTTGCCCACGGTACTGTAGTAAACAGGAAGTTTCCCAGTTGGGCAGACATGGGGAGACTTTTCTTAGAAACACATGGATTTGGAAGGTGTTTGGTGTTCTTGGCACTGATTGCCAAGAAACGTATTCAGGCCTTGCTGTTAATAGCACCTGTGCTAGCAATTTTTAAAGCCATGTGTCTACTAGAGACTATGGTTTGGAGGTCACTGGGAGCTGGCTTCTGCCATCCTTCCACTAAGCTGTGTCTGTGAATAGCTCATAGGGGACATAGGGTCCATAGGGGACTTCACACCTACCTTATGACTTGGCCTCTAACAAACCTACAGGAACCAAACCCCAACAAAATTAGCTGATTCTGTTAAAATTGCGATTCTACTCAAGACTGATGTCTTCAGTGCTAGAGTCGGTGCTGCTGTTTGTATTTGCAAACATCTATGATTTCTAGCTCAGCTGTGTATTCTTCCCAGCTGACAGAAACCTTGGCTGTTAAGCATGGGAATAAAGTTTGTGATCTGCTGCAGTCAAGTTTTGTTTTGCTGTTGAAATTCTCACCTCTGTAAAATCATTCCAGAAAAATGTGTTTATTTATGATGCTTTATTTATTTGCTATTTCTATGACATGTACTTCAGAAATTTAAGAACCCTCCTTTGCTTCTCTGTGTGTATCCAGCTTGTTCCCCAGAAACGGTGTGGCTGCATACTTGTTTGAGCTGGAGGCGTGAGGGCAGTGCTGGTTCCCGGTGCCCATCCCCAGTTCAACAGATGGGAGCTACGGCTTTCCACGTGCGTCTGTGGAGCTGTGTAAGTAAAACTGTTTCCTTATAGAGGTCTTCAGGGCAACTTTCTCCTGCCGAGACACTGAAATGGAAACGCTTGCTGGCTGTTTTCCTTCGAGGCTGGTGCTCTGTCCTTGTACAGCACAGCTTTCTACTAGCTGACTTCCAGCGAGCCTCTGAAATGCCGAGCAGATGAAAACCCATCATCACAATATTGGCCGCTGGACAGAATTACCGATCCTTAGTTACTCTGTCTGTACAGACTATGATCTGCCTGGAGCCATAATCAGATATAAAAGGGCTCTGAAACAAATCTATAGACCAAGTTCTCTATTTATGTAAAGCCCTGACAATTGGGAAGGCATGCCAGCATAAGTTATTAATGCCACCATATTTTTATCATGTGAATATGGCTGTGTGGTCAGTGACGGTCAGGGTTTCTGGACATGGCATTGCAGCCACACAAACAAGAAGTTATTTCAGCCAGCTGGCTGCATTTGACAGTGAATTTCATACTTGCAATTCTGTGGTGAAAGGAACTCACTATACTTGAGGAGAAGGAGAAAGAAGAACCTTTTCTCAGATTTTTTTGGAACAACTGTACTGATTTGGAGACCCTAATTCCCTGAGGACGCTGTGTCTCGGCTATAAATACCCCATGAGCTAGCTCAGCAGGTTTATCTGGACTGGGATTAATTTATAGGTGTTGCATTTTACTCTCACAAAGGGCATATTCCTTATTCTCTGTGGAGCACTGATGAGGAAAAACGACCAAGGGAGAGTCTGGGATATCTTTTAATGAGCAGCATCCTCCGTTGCTATTCCGTACGCCACGGCGAGCCTCCCAGCCGTCCCGGAGCTAACAGCCAGAGGACAGTCGGCCTCTTGGGGCAACGTGTTTGTCTTCAGGGAGAGCAGAATGTGAAATAACAGCTAATAATGTTCCTTTGCCACTGTATGTGGCTGGTTTCAAATAAGAAACCTTTTTAGAAGTTAAATCTAAGCAAAGCCGCCCACGATTGCTACCCCCACCGCCTGTTGCCATCGCAAAGGGAAGGAGGGACCTGGTAGTGGTAGGGCTGCTGGAGCCAGGCATCGGCCCAGCCTGCAGGTGCGTTTCCTACAGCGGAAGAGAGCAGGGTGGTGGGGCAAAATGTGGAATTGAGGTGTGCAGGTATCAGCCCGAAAGCTAGACATGTTGCTGTGAGTGAAGACGTAGCAGAAAACAAGTTAAACTTAACGTAAGGTTGGCTCTTGCAGAGTATTTCCCCAGAGGAGAGCTGCTGGCACTGAATGTCCTCTCCTGTGTTCTCCCCCTCATTTTAAAGGCATCAAGATTGAATCCTAAGATGCTGCAGTGTTAGAACACGCACAGAAGAGTGTTAAATGTAGCTGTTGAAAAAGCCTGATGGAGGATCGGTATTGACAGTGTTCTTCCGAGGTCACTGCTTGGCGGTGAGGAAATTGATAGGTGACTACCAAAAGCACAGGATGAGTCCCTTTGGCAAGAGGTGCCACAAGAGAGATCTCCACCCAAGGAACAGCAGGCCTAAGCTTTTCCCCCCATCACAGCTATATCGTAGGGAATGCGACAGCAAAAAGCTGACTCTGAAAGTCAAATTAATTTTTACTAGGCCCATAAATACCATGTTGAACAGTGACTGACTCCTCAGCAGGTAAATGTTCATGTGTGATTCTCAAACACCTGGACACGTGGTATCAGCAGAAAGCAGCTCTGGAGGGAGGCTGTGCTGTTGTAGCTTGGTCTCCCTCCTGATTAAAAGTGACCGGTGAAATACTTGCCACCAGCAGCAATACACTGGGAGGCAGCTGTCTCCTCTGGAGACACCAGATTTAGGCACAAGTTGTAATGGCTGCTTTTCCAGGCTGACAGAAGAGTACGCGTTTGGCTGGTTCCTTGCTGGAGTGGGTCTCAGTTCACCAGGAGCAGCTGAGTCATGGCATAGGGCACATCAGAAGCCAAAGGTTTCTTGCTCTCAGACAAAAATACTCCAATATTGTAGAACGGACAAACACCTTTTGATGGTCCTGAACTTGTGGGTGCCTTGTTTAGTAACTTGATCTCTGTACTTGAAAATAGCTAGCAAGGCTTATTTATCACTTCTGATCAAGTTCTGATTACGTTCTCCTCTTGTCTCAGCCAGGAAAACTTCTGGATAATCTCTCCTCTTGCATAGACATCCCTCCTCGTGCATTTTAGGGGGAAAGCTGGTTGTTCAGAACTCAAGGTCTCCAAGAGGGTGATGACAGGCCCCTTACCTCCAAGCGTCGCTAAACGTGATGCAATCTATAGGCAAAATAGGCCACCTAGCCTGAGCTGTGCGTACGCCTGTGGAAGGTTTTGCGTCGGATCAGGGTGGGCAAAGGGAGAAGAAAATGAGATACCAAGGGCTGAGCTGCAGTGCTGGCTCTGGCTCTGGTGGGATGGAACAACCATCGCAACCAGACAAACCAGTGGCGAACCGCTGGAAAAAGAGAGCGTGCAGGCTCTAACAGAGACAGAAGAGAAAGAAAACAGAAGGGCTGCAACGGCAGCGAATGGTTCCAGAAGCTATTGCTGCTCAGCCTCGGCTGCCTGCTCCTGCAGCGTTTTACGGAGAGCAACTGGAACGCCGTACTGTGATTGGGAAGCGTTTGGGGGGTGTTTGGTGGTTTTGTGAAATGAAGCGTGCACCTTTAAATCACATACCGTGTGCTTGATTAACACTTAAGGTAAAGAAAGAAACCAGTATTTTTAGTGATGAGCCTTAAGGAGCAGCACCCACCCGAGGGAACATAACCGTACAAAGAGCATCTTGTAGGCTATTCTGTTTCATGGCTTGAAACGACGGCAAACAATATGTTTGTTTGGTTTTTATCCCAGTTTATGACCCCCTGGAGCATGATAATGGGTATAAAACATTAATCTGATTTGTTTAAAAATACTAATCCAATTTTTTGTTTAATGGTACAAATCTGGGCACAACTGGTAACAAAAACTTACAGGGTCTTATCTCTTTGAGGAGATAGCTAAATGCGATGCCATTCATCACGGTGATAGGTCATTCCTCAGGCACAAATACGCACATATCGCAGTCCGTGCATGACGACGACCAGATCCAGCTCTGTTTTCTGTCTGCTCTTCTGCATGGTGCTATCGACAAAGAGCTATGAGCAAGGGCAAAGCAACACTCTTGACGAATCCTTTGCAAATGTTTGAGTCGTTCTCACATGCACTCCTCTGGCAAATTTTAAACAAAGTCTAGAAATCTGTTGCTGGCCCCAGAGCGCCAGTGTAGACTTGCGGATAAGACTGCTCCCTTCCAATCAGTCCAGCGTTTTGTTTGAAATTGCATTTCTCACCTTTCAGCCAGGCTAAAGCTGATGGCTGGGCAAAAGCAGCCGCGAGGTTGGGTGCGTTGAGCAGGGCCCTGGCGAGCGGCGGGCTCCTGCGCAGCCCAAGGGGTGTGTGGGTGAGGCAGTGCTTGTCCTGGGTCAGGGTCCGACGGCAATCCGCGCCTTTGTCAGCCAGCGCTGACTTCGGATTCAGCAACCGCTGTTAAGGTAAATATCCGTCTGTGGTTTCAGCAAGCTGGGACTACTGTGGATGGATGCTACTGGAGAAAGGTGGCAATACTTTAAGAGTCATCCTCATGATCTTTTAAATTACGGTATTTTATTTTTTTTCCAGTTTATCTAAGCATTCTTTAAACTAGGTTTATCAGCTCTGATATGTCAAAACTTGTTCCTGGGATTAGCACGCGACATGGAGGTTGGTTGTTGAATATTCTGGTTGCATCCCTAGTTCCAAAATCCTTTCTGCTCTAGCTCTCCATCACAAAATGGGGTTAATAGCAGATCTGTTTAATCTCTTGTCTTTCAAAAGCAATTTGATTTAGGAATCTTTCGGAGTTGTGTATAGGCAAGAAGCAGCTCAAAGGAAAACTTGTTCTCAGCTTGGCCTCTAGGTATTTTTGTTTCAGCTTCTTGCAAAACTTGCACTTTCATTTTATGATTACTGAAGCACAAAAATCTTTTTTTGTTTTTTTTTTTTCCCCTTGAAGTTTTGGGGAAGTCTAAGTAGGGAAACGGAGACACACAGGGCACGAGGTCCACGTGGGAAACTAGACTGAGGGACAGGCTACTAAGTCATTCAAAGAGCCTGGGCTGAGTTCCCATTTTTGCCAAAGGTTTTGGGATTATTCATTCGTCTCTGAGGCTGGGGCAAAACCTGGCAGGGTGGTGGGAAGAGGGTGGGTGGGGAACCGAGCCCTGCACAACCTGGGAAATACTCTTGCCCCGACTACTGCTTCTGGGACCGGTTCCTGTAAGAATTAGGCAGAAGACGAGGGCAGAGCAGAGTGAGCCTGTTTGTTTAGACACACAATGTTTGCCTTTATTTCCCTCTATCTTTTCTAAGGGCCGTGACGGCACTTCCTTCCTAGTTCATTTGTGTGGCTGCCTGAAAGGGATATGTCTAAGTAGGGGTCAGAGCGACTGCAGGGCAGTTTGCTTGTTTGTTAAACAATATGGGAAGAAAACAGAGGCCATGAAGAATACCTCCCTCCCCTCTGTGCCCCAGGGAACATTCTTTATAAAATTTGGCAGCAGCTATTTCATCAGAAACCAGCAAACCACTGCAGAGAGTGGCTGGCCCTGGAAACTGTTTTAGCAATTTAACAAGAGAGGAAGAGGAGGCACAGGAAAGAAGCTTTTTGGGGAAAAAAAAAAAGTTATATAAAGCCTCATAGAAAATCTCTAAATCAGTGAGATAAACTGTTTAAACAGTAAAAAATATGTAGCAGTTTTCAAGGAATTAAAAAAAGAAAAGCATGTTGGGTTTGCCTTTCTGCATAGTGCATTATAAACAGGAGCACAGTAAGTATCGTGTCATGCCCCAGATCGTGCTGCTGATGAGTCTAAATGAATGCTCTCTCTCTGTCAGTGACCACTGCAAGACTGTTCAGAAAACAGCACATGAAACTTCCTGCAGGCTCTTGTGAAAAATGTGTCCAGAGGTAAACCCAAGTGGCTAGTGCAGAAATTGAGGCATGAGAAAAATAACAGGAACTTCTTGAAATCCTTTATATTCGTCCCCACGCTCCGCAAAAAACCCACCTCTGAAGACTATTAGTGAATTCCACATATTAATGACATACTGAAAATAATTACTTCTGTAACAGAGCTCATGGTGCCAGAAAGCAGCTTGTTTTGCCTTCTTTCTTCAGACAACTTGATGCAATTTTGAATTTTTGCATCCGGACTCTGTTTCTAGCAGTAAGCTGGGGATACGGTTCTACCCAAGCCTAAAACTTTACACACGTAGAACTCCCCGGGGTCTGCCAGTTGCTTAGGTTTTTATCAAATACATGCCTAACGGTCTGTTAGCCATGACTGGCCTGCTAAAACCTCTGTGCTCCTCGGCGGCGGGGCCTCTGAACTCCATCACTGCTCTTGACGGGTCATTCATTCCCTCATCGATCTTGCCCTATCCGGTAGGATGCTCGGGGCATAGCCTTTCCTCCTCCCCCCATCCAATAAGTCTGATGAATTGAACCCCGTTCGATAACTATTCTGCCTGATCTTATTTGCAGCTAACGGCACAAGGCGAGTGCTTTACCTAGAAGGTTATATGCTATGTTTATACACAAGCATTTATTCTTGTCATAGGCTGGAAAGGGGAAGAAAGCAAATGTGAATGTATTTTTTGTTTAGACTATGGCTCAGACATTAGCTAGAAAAGTCTCTGCTTTTCTAATTGCTCAAGGTCATTCTTAAAAGGCCTCCAAACACAATTTAACGTGTTTTCAGAGGCCTCCAAAGCCAAATCAGGGAGCTTGCAGACCAAGCGCTGTGTAGTGTTACTGCTGCTGAGTGCACCGTTATGGTCCTGGAATTCACGAGTGGTTATGACCCTTTCTAAATGCAGTTTGTTTCACTTTAACTGAATACTTGCCCCGCATTATTAGGAATATGTGTTTCTATTCTGCATGTACCAGGGCGTGTCCAGAGAAGGGCAACGAAGCTGGTGAGGGGTCTGCAGCACAAGTCTTATGAGGAGCGGCTGAGGGAACTGGGGTTGTTCAGTCTGGAGTAGAGGAGGCTGAGGGGAGACCTTATCGCTCTCTACGACTACCTGAAAGGGGGTTGTGGTGAGGTGAGTGTTGGTCTCTTCTCCCAAGTAAGTAGTGATAGGATGAGAAGACATGGCCCCAAGTTGCACCAGGGGAGGTTTAGACTGGATATTAGGAAAACTTTCTTTACAGAGAGAGTGGTCAAGCATTGGAACAGGCTGCCCAGGGAGGTCACCATCACTGGAAGTGTTCAAAAAACGTGTGGATGTCGTGCTTCGGGACATGGTTTAGTGGGCATGGTGGTGTTGGGTTGATGGTTGGACTTGGTGATCTTAGAGGTCTTTTCCAATCTTAACGATTCTGTGATTCTGTGAAAGTGTGGCACAGAGACGAGATGCCCTTTGAGGAAGAAAATCACTGTTAGTTCTCACCGTGCAAGACCAAGCATCCTCTGATTTCATCTGCTTCTCTCCTCGCTGGGAGGTGGATGCCTCACCATTGCTGAGGATTTACAGGAGGCAGCACAAGAATTTCACAGTTTCAG
Organism: Phaethon lepturus; assembly: GCF_000687285.1. Classification (NCBI taxonomy): domain Eukaryota; kingdom Metazoa; phylum Chordata; class Aves; order Phaethontiformes; family Phaethontidae; genus Phaethon; species Phaethon lepturus. Next base: position 14,738 of record NW_010548498.1, read on the forward strand.
TATCCTGTCTGTGCTTCTCCCAGTGCTAGATAATGGAGTATAGTGTCTATGTAGAGGAAGATGCTGTTTTCCAGACACATTACCTTAATGGACCGCCCTTTCTTTTTAAGAAGGTCTAGCAAGGCTTTCAAAACTGTTTTTCTATGCCTCACAAAGCAATTTTTGTTGTTATCTGCTGGTGAATGAAATTGTTCATGAGTAGTAAAGTTTTACCATTTTCTCGCTTTTACTTGAATGCTGATTTTAATGTAGTTCTAGCTTTGTAGGCATGTCACTGAGGTGGGATATTCAAAATCAATTTGGATTATTACTTGTGTTATTATTACTGAATGCTTTATTACTTGCTGTATGCTTTAGAAGCCCGAGTTGATAAATGTTACGGGTGACAAAGGCTTCAATAAGACTGTTCATCCTGTGGGCAGCAGTAGAAAGGACTGTACCTTTTAGAAAGGTTAAAGGAAAAGATTGCAAAATTCCCTAAACTCTTTTTATGTTCCAACAACAAAAAAAAAAGCATTCCTATAGGTCAGTGAAAAACCCCATGTGTGCTCTTCAGACATTCTGTTGTGCTGCTGTGGTGCTGGCAGGCATTTAGAGAAATGAAAAGAGGAGAGACTGCTGGAGACTGATTGAGTTAAAACAAATATTTTGGTATCTTTGCATTCTTTTTCAAAAGTTTAAATGAACTACTTAAAATATGCTCTATTGTACAACTTTCCCCAGTGGTAGGCGGTAAAAAAGTGGCCTATAGGAACTTCGCTAACCATACCTTCAGTGTTTCTATAAACTTGAATTATAGCCTAGCTGAAGATTACATGTTTAACCAGCTCACAACACTGCCTTGACTGAAGTTTATTTTCTTTTAACCATTTCTGAACCAAAGGAGAATCCTTACCAGATGACCTGTTTGTTTTGAATAGCTATTTCAGACTGTTATGCCACTAAGCATGTCAGAAACGTTTGGCCAACTGTGTCCTTTTCTTCCTTTTAGAAGAAAGAACCCTTCCTCTATTACCCACACCTTGCACACCATCTTGATCTGAGCTGTGTTATGATCTACTTCTACTACTAGCTGGCTTATTTAAAAAAATGACAGCTCTCTAAAGTGACACTCAAATGATTTAATTGAGGCCACCCTTTCTTGAAATTCCTATTTATTTCATTTGCTAACAGTCTTCCAACTTCTCTATAGATGAGGCACAAGCCCCCTCAAACCAGAGCCATCTTGGCTATACTGTCCTGTCTTTATGCTTATAACAGGCTTATCTCACCATAACATGGAAAATTATCTTTAATTTCACTCCCTGAAGTTACTGCACTGGCAGTTTTAACATTCTGCCTTCTGAATGTTTGATTTTTGGAATAGTAATATTCTTTCATTCACTGAGAATTCTGTTTCTAAGGGGCTTTTCCATTTTTAGTATTATAAAGCCTTAAGAAATGTCTGGAGAAACTGTGATGTTCAGACCCACCACGTCACTCTTTTACTACTTGAGCTAGTGACTAGTAGAAGACTGGTACCTGGAGAAGCATGCAGAACACACTTACTGTAGGGGTTTTTCTTCTCCTTCTAGTAACAAAAAAAAAAATTGAGCCTATGGAATAATGGATTTGATTGCTGCTATGATAGGGAAATTGTGCTTATCAGTTATAGATCTCACTGGGTTTTGAGTAAATGTTAGAAAAGCAAAAGTTGTCTGGTGGCCTCCCCATGCTGATGTTCATACTCTTGGCCCATAGCGGGGAGGCACTGCATCTTCTAATTTAAATGAATGCCCACTTCTATAAAACATAAGCAAACTGCACTCCACAACCTCCAGTGGAATTCCTAGAGAAAGAAAGTCTTGGTCGTTAGCAACTTCCTAAATATTTGAGTTACTCGATTGTAACTTTATTTTTGACACTGTAGTTTCTTATTCAGCAAGGCAGCACTACCTGACACTTACAGGTGAAAACTGGTAGCGTTTAAGTCCTGTAATCATGTCAAATAATGAAGAGAGGGCTTTTTTTAGGTCTTCATGATGCTTTATGGAAGGTAGCGCATGAATGATTCCAGGGTGTGAGCCTGCACAGTTTTAAATGACTTACGTTCTTGCTACTTCTCAGAGAGAGATTGTCCCACAGCCTCAAAGACCTCTTGCTGTGTGGAAAATGCCTTTTCCTTTTCTTCTGCCTCAAATTTTCCATTAACAAATTTTTAACCCAACTTACACACCCACTCAGCTTGTTCGAACTCTTCTGTGTTTTTATGACCTTCCAGTGCTCGTAGACGTTTACTACATCCTTCTTGTCTAGTGGCCAGATTATGTGTATTGAATCTTTCTGTGTAAGTGTATCCCTTCAGCACCTAAACCTCTTTTGATGGAATTTCTCCTTCTTTGAATTCTTTCCCATCCTTCACTGCTCTTTGTCTCTGGACTCAGCTTGGAAATTCATTTCTTGTGAGCATTCTGGATGCCTCAGGCAATACAGGAAAATATAGTAGGGCGGTGCAAAGAGGAGGAGAAAGTGAGCAAGCCTCAAGTGTTTGGGATGGATAGTACTCAATGCAAAAGAAGCATGGATGCAAAAGTTGCATATTAACATCAATAGCAAGAACAGTACTTCACCTTCAACTCCAGTGCTATGCTAGTCATTATTTTAGGCATTGATGCCTTTCCCTGCTAGAGAAATAAAATAGCTCTGGGTTGACAGATGAGAAACAGCTGAAAGTAATTTTTCAGAAATGTTTAGTATTGCCTTGTATAATAGATGCGGTCAATGGCTGTATTGACAAGTTATATTGTAACATAGGCAAAGGAATTAGCATTTTGTCTTTGTAAATTTAATTCATTGCACTATTAAAACAGTATCTTGATTTCATTCCTTGTGATTGTAGGACACTGCTTCCAGCACTTAGCAGAAGGTTTGCGTATCACATTTAAGTGGAAATATCTACCTTTTATTACGTAGCCCAAGTCATGGATGCTGTTTTCATATCAGCTTTCTCCTGGCACAGGCTACTGTGGATGAATGCTAGGTCCTCCTCTTTTCAAGGTCTTGTACCAGCCTGCAGAGGTACTGTTTTGCATCGTTTCAGTCTCACTTTCCCAGACTGTGCATGTGTGTTAGTGACTTTGCCTTCTGGCCTTTGAAACGACGGCCACCGATTATTTACAGCTTCATAAATATCTATCTGTGGAGTGCATTACTTGAGGCATGCCAGCAAAACGTGACTTTTTCCATTTGAACTTGTTAGAAAGCAGTACTGAAATTCTGCATTACTGAAGCACGCAGCAGGCTGGACCCGTGCCGCACCGGGGATGACACGTACACCGTTAGCCACACCAGCACCCTGCCAGAATTGAGTGGGGGTCCCAGCCTGCACTCCTCTGTGGCAACCACTGCTTAAAGCAAGAGAGTGTCTGAGCAAGAGCCAGTGCCGCCGTGAGTTACACCTGACAAGAAACAGAGACATGGAAACCTGAATTCTGTTGCCCAGCTACAATGCGGATACCTGCAAATGAAGGTGCCAAGAAAGCAAACGTTCACGAGCTGTAGGCTATTTAGAAGAGTCAAAATTAACTCGTTTTAGAAATATTCAGGAAAATGCTGATTTGAAAGTAACCTAAATGCACTTTAAGAAAAATGCAGAGTGAATCCTTGGAAGTGTCCAAGGAGTCTGTCGTGCATTAGTGTGCTTAAAAATAGAAACAAAACCACCATTGCCGAGAAAAACACATTAGCTCCAACGCTGGTTGTTCCAAGGGCCCAAAACTGTGAACAACCCTGTTGGTATTTTTTTAAATTGTGCAGTTTTATTTTGAGTATTGACTTGGAAAGAAAAAAAAGATTCTGTAAGAGCCAAACAAATCACAGTCTCGTATCAGGAAGGTTCTCCGAAAGACTCTTTGGTGTGTGAGAACTCGTACCACAACAGCAAGAGGTTTGCTTTTGCCGGACTCTGAAGCATCATCCCTCACTGCTCCCCGGGGAACATAGTGGGAAGCAATAGTGATCAGGACTTCGGGATGCCCAAGTGGAGAGAGAACACGATGATGTTGGGAACTGAAAGGCGGCAGGCGTCCTTCCAGCTACTCTGTCAGACAAGCCTCACAAATCAAAAATCCTCTTTCAGATGCCCAAATTATGTTTCTGTTGGCTAGGGTTTTAAAAACTTTAAAGTTGCTTGGATTAACAGCTATCTTTGGCTTCACTTTTCACCTTAGTCAGTTGTTTGTATATCCTCCTGGCCTTCTCCTTGGCTTCATTTCACCGCTGCGTGTGCTTTAACTTTCTTCAGTTACTTTCACACTTGCACTTTTGAAAGCAAACCTGTGACTCCACAACGCGTCATGCCCTCGTTCTCCCCCTAGAAAATAAGAAAGTGGTGAATTATTTTTCAGCATCGCATACAGCTGCCTATCAAGTAGGAGTTTGCTCTGCTCCCTGTTAAATTAGAGAGTAACTTTCCACAAGACAGCAGCAAAAAGGAGGTTGCTTCTTCCTGTTAAATGCATTAAAGTATTGACTGGGGCGTATTTCTGTCCAGTTGTCTGCCATCATGAAGGCTTGTCTTCCAAAAATTTTTAAATTGCTTTGGTACCTGCCTTTAACAATGCTAAAAATATTGGCCTGGGAGAAGGCAGGAGTGGCTACGCAGTTGGTAGTACTATGTAAAGAACTGGTGGTAAGAAAAATGCCTCCTCCTCTGGGCATGACAGCAGAAGGAAGAATGCAGAATAAAATAAAAACCATTACGCTTCTCCAATTTTAAACATTTAATAGTGCACTGATTGAGTATATTCTGTACAGACATCTATAGCAAGTTAAACATTTTCCTTTCTCTCACGTAGATCAGTCATGTAAAGCACATTTACAATAGAAAACATACTTGAGGTACAAAAACCCAAAAAGAATATTCTGAGGTATAAATACAGGTATATTTTAAATAATCTTTATCATGCTTTATCTATGTTTGACAGTACACTGTGGGCAAGTATACATGTTTACAATAGAATGGTATGTACAACATACAATTTTACAAATTCAAAAGTGTTTGATGTAGAAGAATATACAAGGTTTTCCTACTCATGAGGAACATTGTTACTGGAAGTACTACATTATTTGCCATAATAAAAAAATCTTCATCAAAAAGCTTAAAATAATACTGACAATGGTAACAAAGTCTCAGTCAAAATTCCATCTTGCAACTCATTCATACCCTAGCCACAAAATACATTTACCACTTAATACTGCACCTCGAAAGCAAATCTTTACCTTTACAGTAAAACCTACAGAAAGACACCTTTCCAGAGGACCTCAAGACTTCCTACAGTTCATACAAATTGATTCTCAAGGAGGGGGGAATATCCCAAAGGGTTTAAAGCCCAACAAAACCCAAGACAAAACCTCACCCTCCTCTCTGCCCCCAAATATAACCCTCCAAATTGCTTACATCCAGGTTCTGCTCATGTTAATGTGCAGCTTTTTGGAGAACAGGCAAAGGAAGGAGAGAAAGGGAGAGAACTCGTGCGACTTCGTAGCCACCTGACCCCGCCTGCTGCCGCAGGAGTCCTGCCACCTCCCAACGCCGCAACTCCAGTGTTGACTTTTTCCTCTTGAGCCATTAGAATACAGTAAAATACATAAAAGCTAATTGAGCAAGTAAGCAAGTAAGAGCAACAAACATTTTTTTGGCAAATTAACAATTGACATTACTGGCTCTCTTCACTGTTGCATAGCCATTTCATTTCTAAGCTGCTATGTTGCCCAAAAGTATGTTTACTTAAAATTGCTATAGAATTGCTAATCATTCCTGAAAGATCATCTGGATAAGGAGTGGACAGTAATCAGAGCAAGCCTCTTGTAACATCTGCTTAGGGTTTTTAACAAAGTTAGAGCTGAGGAAAATGCAGAACTGGCACATGGGAAGGATGGCTACTCCTGGTCCACAGCGGAGTCCCATTCTAGGTTGAACTGTATCCAGCATACTAAAATCCATTCTGGTTGCCTATCAGTGTACCAGACACATTTCAAGTTCGACTTCTGCTATCCTTTCAACCGTTAACACACTCATTCACACTTTAATCTCTGTGCAAACCTTTCTCTGCTTATCTCAGTGAGAACACATTGAAGAGTACCAACTATTCCAGTGGATACACCAGTCCCTCAATGCACTATGAATAAAATGACATGGGTATGTACATAAAGCTAAGTATTTGCATTCAAAGAATTTTGCTTCTCAGAAGCAATTCAAACCATCTAATAGTACAATACTTTTTTTTTTTTTTTTTTTAAACAGTTCTCCTATGTATTCCAGTCGAGGCCTACACTATAGACCTTACACAGACAGGAAGCAGCTTTAAAGTGTATGGTATGGCCACAGTCCTATAGTAATGCTCACAGTCAAGTTCTCATGCTGTCATCCCTTCATGACATGACTTGCAGGTGGTACACTAATCCGGTCTTGCAGCAACGAGCCTCAGTTTTGGGTTGCTGAGGTGTGGAGCGCATGGCTGTTCCTCTTCAGTAGTCACCTGGATTTTACTTCCTTGCCCTCAAGACTCTGATGACTGAAAGAGTCCCGTATCTTGACGACTTCAGATGCGCACAAGTGTCCAAAAGACTTGGTGTACCAGTCTGGCATGTGGCCCCTGATGCGTGGAGAAAAAGTAATGATGAAGTAGGTACCAGTAACTTTGCACGCATTTTCTTAGAGCCAAATACATATCTAGCTGGTTAAATGCCTGACTGGGAAGACTCCTTATATATTGCTGCTCAGCTCAGCCATACTAATATATAGACTTGCTGAAAAACAAGTTTGCCACAGTGAGGAAAAGTTATGAGAAGTTTTGCAAGAACTTGCTCCTCTTTCTTTACTAACTTCATACTAAAATTAACATATCCTTACATCCAAATATATCTGTTAGAGGAAGGCGTGGGATTATACACCAATAGCTATGGTGGAGCACATACTGGAGGTTTCTAACGCAACAAACCACACCTGCTGTTAGATGTGCACCGAAGCCAATTTTCTGTGATGTCTCAGAGACCTGTGTGCGTGCCTTTGAGAAGTACGTACTACTGGCCAAGCTAAAGCCTGTTGAACCATCTAAATGTTGTGCTCACTACATGGAAACTATACAAGAAAAGTTACCACCACAAAAGGACAAAGTGGAAATTCATACCTTAAATCAATTCTGCACATGTAGGTAAGTTTAGATTTTCCTGACCCGCAGGGCTCAATCAGATACCTAGACAGGAGCACATTGACTCTAACGCCTGCCACTGGGGCACGGTCATGGTCCACTGAGGTTGCTAAAAGCACACAAGCTCCTTTGGGGAAGTTCGTCCTCCACGTTCTAAAAAAAAAGAAGCAAAAAAGTCTTGTCTTTGATAAAAAGCAATTCAAACATCTAGTAAGATTTCAAGTCATACACAAGCAGCTATTTACCTATATAACTTACATTGTACAGAAATTGTAGGCAAGGTTGCCATATGTGTAGGATATAAACACCATCGTGTATAAAAGTCTTACCTTAAGACTACGAAGTCCCTGGCTGGATGAGGTGCCATGCTGTTCTGGACATACTGGTATATATCTGTCTGGCTATCCAAAGGTTCGATTACTTTTGAATCTAGAAGATCTTCATCCCAAAGATGCTGCTCTTTAAGTAAACGATTTAAAACGTCCTCTGGCGTAGCTGGGATTTCAATGGTAGTTTTCCATAACCGGAGTGGAGGACCTTCACAAACCTGGGGGAAATATCAGCACAGTCTTCAGTTTTACCCTTCCTTACACTTTCTTTTCCTTTCTATTTTAGTGTTGGCTAAATACAGCAAATTAAATACACACACATATATGTATATATTGTACTAAGCTTGTCATAAGCTCGGACTAAGGTTGTTTTCCTAACAGCCAAAGGCATCTGCATGCTGACTTCGAAATTATTTTTAATTTACAGTTATCTTCTCCAGTATGGGCCACTATTAAATCGTGATGCTACAGAAAAATATTCTAATTTTCCAAGTTTATTTTTTAAATATCTTAAATCTCATTGAAACACTTCTCCCTCTGCTAGCTCTGAGCTGTGCAAGATTAGAGCTGAGAAACTTCTTCCCTACTACCTGCATAGTGACAGCGCTTGGAGGCTTCACTTAGCCTGTAAAGGCTTTACACGTGTAAGTGAAGGCATGTGAATGCAGTACAGCTAACATTCCTGGGCTGGACAAACAGAAGAATACAAACCAGCGCGTGTTAGCTGACCACCGCTGAAAGACATGTGGATTTTAGACACGTGCAACTATGTCAGAAGATTAAGTGTTTTTTTCTTAAACCTATCTGCAAAGTAAAGGTGTGCACTGAACCTTCTGTAACATCCTGTGTCAAAAGCCTGCTTATATTAGAGAAGGTGAGCTAAAAGCCAGAGCTGTGGCTGGGTGAGGGAAGGGGTACGTACCTTCTTGTAGGCCAGCTCTGCTTGCTCCGAGGTGGAGCAGCTGACCCAGCCTTTAAACTTCTCCTTCATCTCTTTGAGCAAGTCATCCACGCAGTCCTGGAGGTAGCAGTGGTAGTCGGAGGGCTCGGCGGTGCTGCTGCCCCCCCGGAGCTCCTCCAGGCTGAGGGGACGCAGGTCCTGCTCCGTGTAAGAGTTCCGTCCCCTGCTCATTTCTTCGGGTATCTGAGGGGCGACAAGGGTGAAATCATCCTCTTGCAGCTCTCTCCCCAAATCACAGAGTTCGTCTAGCAGCTCGATAGCCACAGAAAGATGGGTACACTAGTTTTGTAAGTGGTGGGATGCGTATGTGTCAGGTCAAGCACTCAATGTGAAGAAATGCCAAAATTAAGTTTGTGACTTTGATTTAACTCAAATTAGTCCCTCAGTTATGAGGTATCTTATTTTTCTCTGTGGACTATCCCTCTTCGCCACACAACTCAGATCCATTCCCACAGCACAGCTGCAGGCTGAACGAGGAGGGGTCAGTTGTGAGTCGCAAGGAAAGAGACAGACCCAATGTTGTGGGCTCTGAAAAGATTCTATGGCAGTGAGGAAAACCAGGACTCACGACTTGTCTGGTTCTCCATCCCAGGCCCTAGAGGGAGCGTGCTTTAGTCCCTATAGACCCTTCAACCTATGGTCTGACAGTGTCACATTTCAGGATGCTTTTGCGCCCCAGTCTTGCCAACTCTTGGGAATTCAAGTACAAAACAAGCACTGAAATTCATGGAAATAGCTTCTTGCTTTATAATTAGAGCTGAAGTTCACAGATCCTCATGGCTGCACAGTAAGAGCTTGAAAATATATTTCAAATGCAGATGTAACAAAAATGTCATAAACCCCACAACTGCCTCATGACTTAGTGCCAACAAAACAACTCTCCTTCTGGCACCACTTCTAATTCACCCAGATCAGGATGCAAAGTTTTTTTAAAAGCTACCATGTATTAAACTTTATTCAAATAAAGAGACATTCCTAGTTTTCCATTATACAGCAGATCTCAGCCATGTTGGCCCATATTCCACCCATCAGTTTTGCGAACAGGTGTTTTACCTGAAAGAGCTTCTTGCATTCAGCAATCATATGAGCTAGCCCCTGGGTTGCAGCCAGATTTTCATTTAGGTCTTTCTGATCAGGTTTTCCCAGGCTCGGTTTTCTTTGCATCACCCTTCACAGGGGAAAAGAGCACACACACACAAATCCAGTTATTTAATGCAGAGCAAGAGAGACACTTGGTAAAAGAACAGTAGGACTCCCCAATCCGCTGCCGATTTAGAGCAGTGCTGCCTAGGGCCAAATTGCGGCAGGGTGTTACCGACGTCCCTCGCTACTCTCTCTAAACTTTTTCTTTAGAATTCCCCCCCGTTTCTTCCTTCTTATGAACTTGCTTATGTTTTAACAAATCTCTACCTCTTGTTAGAGGTAGGATCCCATAACCGTTCTTCACCCGGTGCCCTCTGAGGTGATCACAACTGGTGGGGTCAATGCTAGACCATGTCTGTTGCACATTGCCACTAGCTGTGGTGAGGGACCAGCAGCAATGAGCCCTGCTCCCCAGAGACCTACCTTGGGGAAGAATTCTCTCTTTTGAGAGTGTTTAAGTGGAAGAGGGAAGGTGCTAAGCAGACGGCCAGGTTTGTTGGTGTCATCTGGTTTTCCTTCACTGCAGCTGTGACATCACTCAGGAAATACAGAAGAATCTGGAGGACCTCCCTGTTCTCATCGGGTAAAAGCATAATGGCAGCCTTGATAGCCTGGAGACGCTGATCCTTTGGCACATCTGCATAATATTAGTAATTCTCTCATGAGCCCATTGATTTTCCACACACACAGCATGAATACATCCCAAAGCAAACTCCAGCTTCAAATATTTGACTCGAGTTTGAAGTGATTTCCTTCAGGATGCATACCATTCGTAGGAATCATGAAGGAATTTTTTTTAACCCACTAGTTTAACTACCCTCAGCTATTTCCTGCCTCACAAGAAATGCAAGCAAGAAGAAGTTGTGCCTAGGCCAGAGTTAATTTTAGATTTAATTTCAACAGCTACATGCTCCCGCAGATGCACTAAAATGACAGAAGCCTGGAGTCAGGCAGTGAACAAGCAAACAGTCCAGCCAATGTAGAAATTCTCCGGCTTTGAAAGAAATTCAAAACATGAATACAATCTAGAATAGGTGAATTAATTAAGTAAATTGGCTAGCAAACCTTTTCAACAATGATGTCATAAAATATCCAGAAAGTCCTTTACCAAACACAGAGGGTTGCTTTATTGAGCATATCATTCAAAGTCATGTGGTGGAAAAAGAAAGTCAACGCTGTGAAGCCCCATACCATTAAACAGCTCCTTGGTTACTAACAACAAACAGCCATTGGAAAAATTTGATGTGTGTCTTTACATAAGGCCCTCTCCTCCAAACTTGAAGGGAACAAAAAAATGAAATAACCCAGACCACATCTGCTTCTTAGAATGGGATTTCCAAAAAGCCATCTCTGAAGACAACATCAAAGTCTGGAACATTTATATCACCATTAGCACCACACCACCCTCACTGCACATCTCCTAACACATGTGGTGCTAACCAGGTATTTAATTGGTGTTTGCTTTGGGCTTCAGCAGCTTTGTAAGGCTACCAGGTGAGTTTAGAAAGCAACTTTCAGCAAAAATCCACTGTTTTTCATACTCTCCCATCAATCAGCTGAAAGCACACTTAAGACACGTGTGGATAATTCCAACGTGCAGCCTGGTGCATAACACCAAAGCAAAGGGAAATTTTGTCCTTTGCAAGGAACCAAATTTACAGCTGCTTTAAGGTTCTTTGCTTCACACAGAGATAATACTTCCCAACCACCTCTGGGGATTCCTCAGACCTACTGCCTGCGAAAGGAACAGATACTTCTGCAATGCTCTGTCAAACTTTTTCTGGCACTAAACCCACGAAGTGTTGCTGTTTGATATGCACCGAAGTAGACAATCTGATTAATTTTCTCCATAAATCTTCTTGGGAATCCAAACAGACACAAAAAAATGCATGCACTGAAATAACGGTATGTATGCTTTTATTTTAAACTGTGACCTCTGCCTATGGAGCTCTGAAAGAAGTTCCTGTAACCTTTTTGTAACCATCATCATAAGGAAGGCACAAAATACAGCAAGGGCTCAAAGAAGGTGTTTTTGCAGTAAGTTCTGTTGTAGCTGTGCTACCATGGGAAGAATATGCAGGAAGAGAGCTGGGGTGGTGTTAGGGAGAGAAGCCACAGGATCAGTAAGGTGCCTATAGCGCACTCATGAATTTTGGACTAGTTTTGGTCCAGTTTGGACCCCCATGAATAATTCAAAATGCTTTGGAGTTCTGGTCGCCAAACATGAATTCATCTTTGGCCCTTTTATAAAGTGAGAATATTCCCAATGAAATAATGTTGAAAAAAACTTTTGAAAGACAACGTGTTGTTTGGGAAGACCCAGCACAAAATTACCATCTATACAGGACTCAATTTATCTAGCTCACAAAATAGAATGTCCCCCTTGGTAGAGCTGAACCTGCCATCTCAGAAAGATTAATTATTTCTTTTCACGTGCATTGATAAAATTCATTTTTGATGTGATTTCTTCTAAGCACTTTCTGTTTATGGTACCTATCACTAAAGTAGCTACAAGTCAGTAACAGAAAAGCTTTCAACTTAAAGGTCGTTTTCAAAAGTTGTGGTGAAGGATAGAAGAACATGAATTATAAGAAAATAGAAATATTTTGGCAGCCTTGCTTTTACAAAAAAACCTCAGTAATTTCGTGGATTTCTATCCCCTTGAAAGCCCCAAACTGTTCGTGTAGCGTTTGCATGGCTCCTCTATCTAGCCACATCCTACGTGGCTTATTTTCAAACCGTAATATCTAGTGTGCTCAGAGAAGGGAAGAAACTTTATAGCAAGTGATGGAGGATTTATACTTGTTCCCCAACTACAGAAAAAGGTGAAATGAAAAGAACTTGTACTGTAAATTGTTATACAACTGGAACATCAAAAATCAGTTCCTTATGAGGCAGCCTGAGCTATAAGGGCTGCTGAAGAAAGGCAAAGAAAGACCAACATATGCAACATGTGTAGTGCCCAGAGAAGCACTATTAGAAAGTTCCACCCTTGCTACATAAATGACCATTTGCCATCTAGCCACAGAAATCTCAGTACTTACATTGGTATATCTGTAAGAAGGTCTCGGAGAGTTTGTTGGTCATGAGAGGCTCAGGGAGATCACGGAAGAATTGCTTCAACATGTCTGCTACATCGTAAGCAGACTGGCCTTCATAGTTGACGCTGTCTGTTGAATTCTCATTCATTTGACGCAAAGCCTGAATTCTTGATTTGACTCCAGATTTCCTAAACAGTCCAACCTAAATACATATGGAAAGGTAAATACATTTACCATGAGTCTAGCAAATCTGAGATCTAAGTATGCTCTTCAGCTTCTTATGTATGGGTTCTAATTTCATGGAAAGCTTTCCTTGCACTAATTTTCTATTTTGTCCTGTTTTGAGTCTGTTTTTTCAGTCTGACCCAGGAACAAGAAAAATTAATGGCAGGCTGAGTTTTGGGTGCTGCGTGTGTGTGGGATGAGAGTACCTGATCCAGGCAGTGGTTGCGGAGGTACCGCATGGCTTGCTGAATGCTCTGTGGAAGAGGCTGCCCTGTGCGCTGGACATTGACCTGCAGTGGTACTCCAAACACGTTTCGGTCTTTGTAATCTGGCACCTTTATCCTCTTCATAAATTTTGGTACTGCCCTATTTAAGCAAAAGGAATGACAAAATTAAATTAAACCTCTGTTTCCCATTTACCGTATATATTTCCAGTAATTCAGAAAGTCAGTGAATATAAGGAAAACATTTTAGTAATATGAAAAGTAGCAACAGTATAAATAATTAGCTAATCCATTCAGAGCTGGAACTGGGGAGAGGAGAGAAAACAGAGTTTCTCTAAGGGAAAGGCTTGACATTTGGGACAGTATGCTGCCTGTAAGTATTAATGTGGTGCTACTCCATCAATATTAGTAGGACAAAAGCTACATGGTAAAACTGCAGGGGCCAGATTGAATTGCAAAAGAGTCAAAATAAATCCTGCGGTCAGTGACCCCTTGTAACACTGCTCCTTTAGGTTTCGGAAAAGATGGGCATTTGAACAATGAGCTTTTGTATGTCAACTACTTGTTCTGCAAAGTCCTCAAACTGGGTCCACCACCCACCAGTGTGCATAACAGCAGGAAACTGATGTAATACATTTGAGTTTGTCAGCTAAAAACTTCAGCTTTATAAACAACCCCTTTGAGGGACCCCCCTCCTTGCCAGCCAGTGCCTGTTGTTACCCCCACCTCCCACTCCACTTTCAATGAGAGGCCTTTCCATCTGCTTAGGGCTCCAAGGAAAAAGTTACTAAATACAAAAGAATGATTTACCCCCCCAGTCCCCAAGTGTATTGGTTTCATAAAAGGGAAAAAAAAAAGCCATTAAAATGTGAAAATATTGAGATCATTTTCCTAAACAGGGAGAAAAGCTAGTGTCCAGTGCAACAACTAATAGGAACACAGTAGCCCTGGAAAACAGGGAGACTTATTTAACATTTCAATATACAGTGCAGCTATACAAACAGTGCATAAGATTTACAGCTGACTAATCTGTTACATAATAAAACAGAACCAATTTGTATTGCCATATAGTTAAGTTTAGGGCATTATTGATATACGTATGAATAATACTTGCTTTGTCAAAAAACATGCCAACGGAATGTGAAAAAACACATTGCGATCTCCACTGAGAATCTGAGGCATGCAGGGATAACTGGTCAATACTTATTTCTGTCTTTCAGAACAAACAACTTCTGTATTTAGAAAGGCTGACATAATAACAGCCTTTGAACAGGAGGTACTTTGATGCTGAAGCTAAATACTCTCTATGACTCCTGGGGAAGGGAGGAGGCTGGCCTGTGGTAGGGAGAAGAAAAATTTTATTGCGTCTTTTGCATCCCGAAGGTACACAGGCTGTACTGCAGGTATAATAATAAAAGAGCTTTCTATTTCATTCTTCCGACAAAAAAAAAAAACCAACATTCAACTGGGTTACAAACACCTGGCCACAGCAGAAATTGCTGCCTACAAGAAACCTCCACGGTTCTCCCGACCTTTCTTCCCCCGCCCCCCCCATCCTTTCCACAAGTTAACTGGATTAGAGTGGTAGATTTATTGTGCTTTAAAGAGGGGAGATAATTTTTGGCTAATAAGACACTAGAATGAAAGGAAGTTTACGTTACTTAATGACATCATTTATATAAACTAATGCAAATATTTAAGAATAACCGAAGAAAAGCAAGCCTCTTCAGATCTGCTGAGGTTTGTGCCACTGCTCACTAACTAACTGCCTCAATAAACAACTAGTCCTTCTTTCGCTACGGACAGCGGACACCTTCCCGTGAAGGAAGCTGGCCTGCACGTCATTGCTTTTATTTCCTCACATGCCGCCTGTAAACATACTGCTCGAGCCTCATAAGATTACACTTACGTAAAGGGTTAGTGATTTTAGCCCTGTCTTAGGAAACCACAAATCACCGTCAGCGCAGGCTGGAGGAAGAGGTGCAAATATGGAAAAAGAGGGACAGAGGGATTCGTTCCATCTTTCCAAAAGTTGCTTAGGCCGAGCGCAACCGCCGCGCTTGCCTGTCTACACACGGCGCTGCGCCCTTACCAGCTGAAACCGTGCTTGTTGGAAGGCGTGTACTTCTCCAGAAGGGCAGTCAGCTTCAGGAGAGAGTACTTCTGCAGCAGGTTCATCTGCGCCACGGACTGGCAGTTGATCTGCAGTGACGCCGAGCTGAGGCTGGGCCGGTGGGAGCTCTGGAAGCTGTGCCACCTCAGCCGGTGCCTGCGGAGAAGACAGGACAGAGCAAGGAGCGGTCACCGAAACGCCCCTGCAAGATACACGCCGGGCTTACCGCCGACGTACCGCTGAGCTCCCTGCCCTCGGCAGCCGCTCTCTCCTGAGATGTCGCCGGCGTCGGCCGGCGGCATCGCTGCCTCACGCGCTGCCACGCAGGACGTGCGGGTGCTTCCGCTAGAAAACGAGCGGACCCAGGGCTCAGCATTAGCTACGCGGTCTTGCCCTATCAGACACCCTCCGAGGGCTCCAGCGGCCTCTTTCAGAAGCCCTTTCAGTATTAAGGCAGTGGGAATCAAAAAGCTCCATCAAGAAAAAACAGCTCAGATTTTTAAGACCCATCAAACGGGAACTAAGCAGTTCTAAAAGTCCCATTAAGTTTATACAAGCAGCTGCGCGCGACTAACTAACAGCAGAAACCAGACCCTAAACGTTTTGCACCAGTTTTAAAGGAAAACTGGAAACAAAGCTAGGAGCTCAACTCCTTGCTCTATTCACAACACAGAATAGTCATCCATCCCATGGTAAAACTCCCAACAGAAACTGGGAGGCCACTGGAGCTCCCTCAGTCCCCCACTGTGCTACAGCGATCAAGGGAAAGTAAACAAACCTCATTTTCCCTGCGGACTGAATGCCCTAGCATGCTATTAAGAAACAGCCTGCTACTGAAAAGTGCAATTTTTTGGAAGCAGTCTAAAAGTCAAGGCTTTTACTACACACTGACACAAACCAGACCATACTGGTTCATACACCGGTTCTCCTAGCCAACTCTGACAGTGAATAATCCTACTTGAGGTCCCCCTCCCTCCCTCCCACACACCATTTCAGTTTGAAGAATCACCATCCCCCAAAACTGCCTTAACATCGCTCCTAACGCCGACTTGCCGAGAGGGCTGTTTTTCAATGACGACTCACAAACATGCAGCTACGAAGTGTGGGAATCACTTGTCTAGAAGTCTTGCACACATACTTCCCTCGCCTATAATTGTTTTGGGATGTGATGGGAACAGCACATGCGCGCTTGAGTGGACACAACTTCTACTGCACTTTAACCAAGTGTGGTGCAGCTACTCTAGAGCCACTCATGCCGGAGGGGACCTCACTGGGGCCACCCCAACTCCCAGTGCTCACGATCTCACCTGCTGGACCGTGTCAGCGATGCGCCCACCCCAGAGTCCCTCCTGTCCTGCATCCCCGAGGGCTCTTCCGTTTCGTTCAGCGAATTCCCTGTACTGTCAAGGTCACTCGGTGTTGTTCGATCGTTATCTACATCGAGGTGGATCTGCTTTGGAGAGGAAGGGCAGGGGGAGATGGAGTCGAGCGCTGAGTCGGAGTCCCCTTCATCCGAGAACTTCTCTGACCACTGGTTTACTATTCTCTGCATCCCTTTGACGTGGTACAGGATGTCGTCTAGTTCTGGGAATATGTCTTCATTTTCAAGGTCGGCCAGGTCACTCGTACTGGAATACAAGATCGAGCCTGGCACGTTGTCGTAAATACTCAGGCGGCTGCTCACCGAGCTGGAAGAGTTGCGCCTTTTCCCCATGCCCAGCTCTTTGGAGCTGTCGCCACTGTTTTCCCGCCGGAGGGCGAGATGGCCATGTCCATGGAAACTCCCTGTTCTCCAGTTCACAGAGGCATTGCTTTCTGTTGGGGAGAAGTTGCCGTTGGAGAGTGCTTTGGGAAAAGTGCCAGGCTTATGATCTTCAGGGATAAAAAACACTGTATCTTCTGCAAAGCTTCCCCGGTTCTTGAAGTTCTGCTCCATCACGTCACTGAACGTTGACTGGTTGAAGGGGTCAAAGCCTTCCAGGTACATGCCCACCCTTTTATTGTATGCACTGAGGCTGCGTGTTCGTGTGACGGGACTGGGTGTGCTGACGGCACTGCTCGTCTCAGACTGACTACTGCTGCTGCTGGTCTGGGTGGAATTGGAGACGCTCCTCTTTCGTACCATGGGGAGGCTGATGTGATTGCCGTTGAGGGCAGAAATCTCCACGCAGTTAAGTTGTTTCAGTTTATCTTCATCCATGCCCTCCTGCAGGATGGGGCCGCTAATAATAAGGCCAAGCTTTGAAGGAGCTTTGCTCTTGCCATGATGAGAGCTCTTGATTTTCAGGCTCTCCATTCTCTTGAGCAGACTCTTTGTTTTGGACTTGGCGTTCTTCTCATTGGCTTTTGTATTGAAGCTGAAGCTACTCAGCTCCCTGGGCGAGGGCAGGCTGCTGAATGAGTCATCGTTTGCTACGAAATTGCTCGATGAACAAACGCTCACGACTGAGTTCGTCCTGGTGGTAGATGCCTCGCTCTGCAGGGTTGGTTGGTGGCTGCTGGTGCTGCTGGTGCTCAGAATGGAAGCCACCTCCTGGCGTTCGCTGAGGTCTGTTAGCACACTTTCACGGCTTGCCGCGTTAGTAAGGTGAGGAGCTTCTGGAGAGGGGGTATTCAAGTCTGGTTTTGGAGGGAACACATCAAACTCTTCAAGCCTTGACCACCTCTTGCTGTCCCTCTGAAAAGTCCATTTGCCACTTATTGCACAAGGTTCATCTTCATCCGAATCTTCGCTCTGCAAGGAAGAAGAACCCTGAAAATATTGCTTGCAAACTGCCAGAACAGCAAAGGCGGTTGCATTTAAATACAATGCCAGCTAAACTGCTTTACGCATCTTGTTCTCACTGAATTTAAAGTGGAATAAGTCTTACTTCAGGAAGATTAGGCCATAAAGCCCATCACAGGAAAAGATAACACGGGGCAGGCAATATATTTTAACAGTTTTTAAATACAAAAGATACATGCTTCATAAAAAGAAACAAACAATCCAATCTGCTTTAAATTGCTCGTTTCTAAAAACCTTAGTATCCATAGACTTTTAATTAATTGGTCACAGTGGAGAGCCCTCAGATCAATGGAAATTCCTAGCATGCATAAAATTTTAAACTGGAGTCAGCCGGGCGTTGGGGTCCCTCTGGACTCTCTCCAAAGTTACACTCTGTTGATAGTGGCTGTGTGTTTATACTCCTCTTTGCAATTATGAGATGTTTCTCATACGTTCTGAATCGTAGTGGCTTAAATCCTTACCCATTCGGGAAGTCTGAACGGTTTCCTCACTGTGACTAACGAGATAGCAAAAGAAACTCTTGCACTGCAAGAGTGAGATGCCTCCAGGCTCTTACCTGGTCCACTCTTCCTCCCACAGGCTAACAGCTAACATTTTAAGAATGTCCTGTGAAGTTTCTACTGCAGTCTCGCTCCAGGCAAACTTTAACACTCATAGATAGCGAGCAGCAAGAGCTCACTGACAGTATAGCACGTAAGTAAATTGTAAATAACATCTCCACTGACGATGTCTGATGTATGAGTAATGCCTGAGGGCACAATTACACGTACATCACTTACGCCTCCAATCTTTTCATCTAAATACTGAAAGGGAATGATCCGGGGACTGACATATTTGGTCTTCCAAATATCTGGAAAATTTCATCTTGGAAGAATAAAACCAACGAAGATATCTTAATACAACACCATGAAACTACAAAATAACCTTTGGTGTTCAGAGTAGGAAACACTAATTGCCACCCAGCTCAATGAATTTCACCTCATTTGTTTAGATTGTTTTAATTTAAAAACAAACAGACAAGCATGCCCCAAACTGTAACTATTTGTGTGCCAGGAACACAAATATTTATTCTCTGAAAAACAAGTAAATTATTCACATTTCAAGTATTTTATTTATGCATACTTTAGCTCCTGATCCTCTCCCAGTTTTTAGGTTTGTGGTTTTTTTATAGCACATTTCATCAGCTCAGGAAAATAAGTGAAACACCGTATTTATTTTTTAGAACCAAACACACATAAGACAGAGCAAGCGTCACATTCTTTGCTTCCCAACTACTACAAACTACTTCTGTCCATGATTCAGATGAAATCTAAGAGGAGTGGCTTGCTTATTAAAAGTTTTCAGAAGGAAAAAAGTCACCTGAAACTGCCAATAGATAATAATGATGGTTTGGTGGTGAACGTGGTTTGACTGGAGAAAGGGGAGCAGTAAAGTGATCTTAATTTGCAAAGAGGTCAATGCAAACATAAGGAAACATATGTCTCTGTCAGCACGATTTTTCCCTAGCGTTAAAAAGCTTTAAAATCTAAGTACTGATTTTAATGAAGTCAAGAACAAAAGGGAATAGGATCCAAGGCCATCTGCCAGAACATGGGTGGTGAATGAAAATCCGGAAGGACTGAAACAAAAGGTAATGTCCAGACTCCGGAAGATCTAGGGTTTGGACCTGAAGTCAGGTCTGGTCTGACCTCTAACAGCAATACTGATCATTCCAGTGTTAACAAGGCTCAGGAACAAGGAGGAGAAATCTTCTGGCGGTCATAAACGGCAATCCAGCTGTCTACTCCTACTTTTAAAGAATACCTACATACGCTGCCTCAGAGTGTTATCTTCTGGAGCTTGGATGCTGTTTCCAACATACCACAAACAGATAGGGAAACCTCAGAGCATTTGTATGCATTCTTGTTAAGGGTAGGGCAGCATTGTATTGCCTTAGCTCAGTCATCTTTATCTGCAGTTGTCATATCCCAGGGGACAGTATCAACTACTCGTCCCTCCTAGGACACACACATAGTTTTAAGACAGCTATTGAGTGGTACCTTACCAGCAAACACCAGCAACTCAGCTTTCTGTCAGTACTACCTTACTGAAATTACTTTAGGTGGTCTCTGATTTCTCACCATGCTCCACAGGGATCCTGAAGATTCAGGAAACGCTTTTAATTCCTGTTGAGCTCCCTGGAAACATGCAAACTTTCTAAAAAGCAGATGATGTATTCTGTAAATATATTGCTTTGATTTTGAGCTATGTATTTAAAAAACATGGAAACAATGTGCCCAATCCTACAAAGGATTGCCTCTTTCCTTTGCAGGCCAACTGGTCTAACTGATCCCATCTACATCATAATAAAATAATACAGTTCTAATGTGATGGCAAAGAACCAAAACTGTGAAGATGATGCCAAAGACGATGTTCTAACATTCAGGTCAGCTCACTGTGGCTGGCCAGGATCTCCTCCATCAAGCCTACCCCTTACAATCCTGCCTGAGTGCAGGTAAGACGCCGTAACACGGATGACCTCACTTGCAGGCAGGGAAGCAAGCCCAGTGCCTTTCAGACTGGGAGCAGCATCCCAGGGAAGAGCTTGCTAGACAAATATCCTCTACCCACGGCGAAGCCCTGCAGTTTTCACTCCGTGAGAACACAAAATGAGATGTAAGCAGAGTTTTGACTGTGTCCTTGCCAGGTTCTACTCAAGTGTTACCAGAGACTGCAGCTAAGCAATCTGCTAGATGGCATTTTTTTCAGTTTTATTAAGGTACAATGCTGTAACAGAAGATGTTAAGGGAACTTACCCTTTTCCTGTGCGGACTAATTTCTAGCTTCATCACTGCACATTTGTTTAAAGTATTTAAGCGCCTGCAAAGCAAAGGAAACCATATTAAGAGAACACACCAGTGTTTTGACACAGGCTATTCCAGTTCAAAAGCTTTTGTGAAGGCTGTCCCCAAACTGCTTTGCATACAAATAGCCACAAGCAGAGTTTCAATTAGAGCCCTAATTATACTTAACCATTAACCCATTACATTTGGCTGTATTCTAACTTCAGAGGGAGGGGTGGATGACTATTTGTCACAATTACCCGAATCAAAGTAAAGAGAAGTGAACAGAAACTTAGACTAAGTTGAGAAGTACATTATATCCAATGAATTGTAATAATTACATTTGTTTAAATAGCAGACATCTGAACCCTGAAACAATCAGTCTCGACAGACTGAAAATAAAGGAAAAGGCTTCTTATTTGACACTCTGTACATGTGCCTCTGAAAAAAAAGCATACTGCTTTACAATTGTATTTTATAAGCTAAAACCTCCCAGAGGAAAACTTATTTTCCACTTATTAGGTGTCTATTTTGTTTGTGAACAATAATTATTTTCAATACAGTCCTGTGACAAGACAACTCACCAGTTTAAAAAACAAAACAAAACAAAACACAGACCTGATTTTTCCTTCTTAAACTGGAAGTTTCTTTTATACATACAAACGTGAAATGTGACAGCAGTCTGGATGCATATCTTGAAGTACTGTATGAATGTCTATAAGCACCCCTCTATTCCCTGATGAGCTAATAATCTGGTAGGTACCCCTAAAACAAAACAAAACAAAACATCTTTCTTCTCCCTCTGCCCCAGAAGGTCAGTGCGCAGGGCTGAGCACAAACAGCTTAAAGCAGAGCAAAATTTGTCGCTGTTAAACACACGGCTCCATGGCAGTTTAGGCACAGCGAAGCCCAGGCTGCTGTGGTCTCCTGCCCTTCTCCCAGCCCTCGCCTCCCCAGAAACTGCTCCGGGGACGTGGCTCAGCTAAAATCCGCACTTAAAGCACGGTTAGAGAAATGCTGGTGCTATGGCAAGGCAAAGGGCAGGAACAGGGCTGGGCGCGATGCAGAAGGCACAAAAGCTGAAGCAGCAGCTTCATGGAAGTGATGGCTTGGTCCTTGTGTTAATACTTCCACTCATGGGGCTGTTCTGTGGGTTGGACAAGGAGACTAACCGAGCTGAAAACTAATCTTTCAATACTTCGTTGGGTTGAATTTCTTCCAGGTCAGTTTTCCGGGCTGTGTGAAGGGTAAGTGTGTGCAGGGGGGAGGTGGAGGAGCAGAGCCGCCCCCATCTTCAGCCACACTGCAGCCCAAATTCAACAGGAGCAAAACCGAGCTTTAAAAAGCCGAATTCATTCTGAAGGAAGTTGTAGAATTTTCACATAATTTGTTTGAGAAAAGTGTAAAGAAAAGCCTGTATCAGCAGCTTTGAAAGAATGAAAAACAAAAAAGAAGGAGGAAAAAGAAGGAGGAAAAAGAAGGAGGAAAAAGAAGGAGGAAAAAGAAGGAGGAAAAAGAAGGAGGAAAAAAAAGGAGGAAAAAGAAGGAGGAAAAAGAAGAAAGAAATGCTGACTTGTCCTGTTCCTTCAGATGAGTCTTTTCAGATTCATGAAACTTGTAACTTGAATCGAGAAAATGTGTGCTCAGGAAGAATTACTAGTTTCCTCTCTTTCCCCTCGCCTTTTATGCACAGGATTGGTTGCAGATGGTATTTACAAAGGACTTGATCCTGAGGCCATCAAAGAAAATGGAAAAGCTCCTACTGGTGCTTTTGCTGCAGTCGTGAAGTAAAAAAAAAAAGAGGCAGTTTGATCTATAATTAGACCCAGCCACAACACAGCAGAAAAGAAGAGAAACAGGAAGAATTGCCATGGGTCAAATAGTAGGGCAGTGGCAGGTTAGGAAAGTTATCCAGATCTCTCTATTTTCATCTTTGCTCTGACTTTAAAAGGCAGAAGTCTCAGTCCTGCTGGCTGCAGCTGGTGGGTACATGCACAAACCCAGTGAATTTCAGAGAAACTGCATTTACAGCGTGGGTGAAGGGTGAATGTCCCATCTACGTGCTACACAATAAAATTGGTATTTTGGTTTTTAAGAGGCCACACAGCAGCAGAAAGCAATCTCCCTCTCTTTGCTATAAAAACATTCTCCTCTCAAACTCCTGGACCTCAAGACCAGGGAATATTAATCTGGTTTCAGTTCTATATTGTATAATAATTTACAAATTTCACAGTGTTGCAACCTTTGACTTATGCAGAGAGAAGTTATCACTGAATCCCTGTATCAGGCTTTATCTAGCTCCAGCCTGTCTGGCTGCTAATAAAGGCAATCTCTGATTTCACTAAGATTATATCCCCAGACTTTTCTCCTACTCAAATTAAAACCCTGAAATAGGTAGAAAAGGGTAGAGCAAAGACCTCTGTTTCCACAGAGGGTGTTTAAGAAAAAAAAAAAAAAATCTCCCGGTGCACACCTCACAAAAATGAGTATGAAGGCAAGATAAGGTAACCCCCAATGAGCGAGGTTAAATACAATAGCAGCGAAGCAAATAAAGGCTCTGTTACACATTTGACATGATTTCATCACAGAACCAGTTTCCCTTTTAAAACCTAAATGCTCTGGGGCGATTGCCTCAGGTCTGCAACTTTCATTATATATATATATCACACATCCTGCTTTAACTTTTGCTCAAGTTCAGCAGTGCCCAGTTCCTTGAGCTGAAGGACACTGAAAACACAGTCCAATATGCAAAACTGCCTTCCAAACACATTAATCAGTCTGCAAAGCTCAGCTTACAAAGTTTAGGCTTTACCAAGACTTAGAGTCGTTACCTATACAAAAGAGTTACCTATACAACTGTCATTAACCTTCACAGATGCTTTGCAATACTTCTTAAGCATAGAAGCACACATTAATTTTCTACCTATCTTCTCATCAAATTGCTGCTTGCTAATGAACCACAATTTTCTCTCCTGGCTCCGGACCTTCTCCTTTGGCAATTCCATTCCCAGGTATAAATTCAACTTATCATTTCCCCACTGACAGTCAGCAGCTCTGCCTCATTCTTCAGCTCCGTCCTATTCTGCCCAAACCTGTCTCAGCGACACCTTCGCGAGGACAAGATGGGAGACGGAGGGACGGGGCAGGATTGCTGCAGACAGCAGTTATAGCCACTTTCGCTGTCTGGCTATCTAAGTCTTAATTTCTACAATGCCTCCTACCCCGTCCACTTTCTGGATGACTGTCCGGATGACAAGATAATATTCTTTCCAATCATTTAGATAAATACCTTTGAGTCAGCCCTCTCTCTATACATCTTCACAGCCAGATGGTATCTTACTCCTGTGGAGCGTTGTATCTCCGAGGCGTCACTTTTCCTTGCCCTCCATGTATTCCTACCCAGGCTCTTCCCTTCCTTCACCCCAGCTCTTCAAAACCCTTCTTCCTGGGGGTGACCAACGCAACAGGACCTGCCTCTCAGTCCCAGCCCCTGAGTCGAACTGGCCCGTGTCAGCCCAGAGCGGCAATTACACTGGAAGCCTGAACCTGCCGCACCCGAAACATGAGGCACTGGGGTTTCTCTCAGAAATGAGCAAATGATGCTTTTTTCCTAGTCTTCTCCTCAGAAATGGCCAAACTAGTATAGCCTGAACTCCTTTTAAGAAAGGCAGCCTGAGCAAGACATTCACTATCAAAAATTGCAGTGCGAACAGCTAACTTCAGCTAATTTATAAATTAAAATACAGGCTTATAATATGAAGCCTTTGTTAATCTAGATACCAGTCAGTTCTACGTTGGCTATAACCCCAGGTAATTCATTCTGCCCTCATTAACAGGAGAAAATTCTCACCCCACGCACCCAAGAAAAGTGGTAGCAACGCAGAATATTAGGCTTACGCACTTTAAACCACAATTTTCAATCTGACTAACTGCGTGATCTAGCTCTAAACTTTAAAATATTTTCTTAACGGATTTAAATTCTTAATTCCTTCTTACAGGGCAAATTCCACCTCCATTATACCTGTAACTAATCGATGATACGAGGGCTTTCTTGTCTCACTAGAGTGGACAGCCGCTACGCTGGCTCCTGGGGTTCATCTGCACGTTCTAACCTGCAAAGGAGGCCAGCCCTCTACGAACCAAATTACACGAGCAGTGGATGCTGCTCATGCCGATCCTTTACAGTCGGTTTCTTGGATGAGAAGTCCTGATGATGAAAAGATTTAAGAAACCGCTTGCGCGGATAGCGTGGCAGTTTTCCAGCTATGCGTAAGGAGATTAAATAGGGTTTCCATCATGGTTTGCTATGTATTTTGTACTGAGCAACAACCTTGAGGGTAAGCATGTTTCAGTACTTAGTTTCATCGGCGCATTATGCAGCCAGTTATCCTCTGGAGATAAATTCCCAGTCATCAATCTATATAAAGTCTTATGAAACTGAGGCCAGCAGTACTTTTGCGCAGTCACTACATCAAGCAACCTAGCAAATTAGAGTCATGGATCTTATATTTTTAACCCTGAGTTTCATGATAAGATCACTAAATGACATTTCTTAACCATCTACCTTCTACTGTTACCAAGCGCCATATGCCATCTCTGTAATTCAAGTCTCAACCCACTTTTCACTTAAAATTTTTCAAGAAAAACCTTAATGGGGTGGCTATTGATACCTTTTCCATTTAGAAAGGAATCTGGCAAAACATTTATGAATAAGCTGTTTTTAAAGTTACATTAGTTTTCCTGCTTCCATTAATGAGATTGTTAAACGATAATTTACAACACTGTTCAGATGTAAACTACGACTTAAAATGCTTCAAACTTAAAAAAATCCCGGTCACTGTGATTTCTACAGTCTTTTTAAAAATTATTTCTTCACATGCAGTAATTAGAACAAGGTGATCAGAACTGTTGACAGTGCACTGGCTGTTATACAGAAAAGCAGATTCTCCGTATTACCATCCACTGCATACAGTGTTCATGTAGCTCTGTGCTGAAAATACAAATAATTCCAAAACTATTCCAATTTTCAGTCAAGAAACAGTGATAGGCTTAAGGCTGTGAAACAGCTCTAAGGCTTTTACTGAGCAAAAAACCCTTTACTGTTTACACACTGACCACGGCATGAGTCAAAATAAACCCAGGCTTCAGGCAAAAATGCAGCATTCCAAATGATGTGCCTTCTCTGTGTTTTTTTTAATGAGCTTTACAAAATTAAACAAGGAGATGTGGAAAAAAAGATATCTAAAGGTGAAACATTTTGATCAGGTACTGATTTTGTCTAACACAAATGGTAAAGGGACAAATTCAGACATCTGAGATGATTAACTGAGTTACTTTGGTTTTATTTTGAGGTGGGGTCTGAATGCTTCTGGAGAAACTTTAACTTTGATTTTAAAGTTTTCTTGTAAAAGATAACTGATAGATAAGCCATAGGCTTCAGAATGGTACCGTTCAGCCTTTTAAAATCTCTGTCTTAAGCTACAGTATAGATAGATTTCTGTGCAATGTGTATAAGAATCCAGTGCATTCTTATACACATTGCACAGAAAAAAATTTGAAGATGAAAGCAAAGAGGCTATTTTACAATTAGCAGACTTATGAAGAACTTTCTCATTTCACAAAATATCTATATACTCCCATCAATTTGGCTTGCTTACCTTTATTAGAAGACTTACAATGTAAGTTTTATTCTTAGGATACAGACCTTTTAACTGTCCTC
This sequence comes from Phaethon lepturus, assembly GCF_000687285.1. Lineage (NCBI taxonomy): Eukaryota > Metazoa > Chordata > Aves > Phaethontiformes > Phaethontidae > Phaethon > Phaethon lepturus. Next base: position 41,290 of record NW_010548498.1, read on the forward strand.
TATGTTCACTGAAAGTGCTAACCCACTAGCAGCAAATCTCAAAGAGATATGGAGGGCATATTCTTACTTTCACCACTGAGAAACAATCTGCTGCCTTTTCTTCCCATATAAAGAAATAATCCCAGGTTAAAAAGTATTCTCGCAGGCGAGCACTAGGTCCAAAACATGCTGGCTTGACTGTATTTTGTTTTCCTGGCAAGGGAAGACCATGCTTCTGGGAACCCGCACTCATGCAAATTGCTGTGCTTTCTATTCCATGACTTCACAAGTTCCAGAGCACGCAGATAAGCAGACCAATGCATCACATTTTAATATCGATGGAGTAGGTGCCCTACACTGCATCTCGAGTGTGAATTTAACATTAATGAGATTTTTGCCCTCCCAATGACTGGACGACAGTTCCATTTTCTTAGTTTGAAAATCTTATAAGTATTTCCGAAGAACTTTAAATTCCAGTCCCTCTCTTTAGCATGAGAACACTATAAACTTAAAGCCTTTCTTAAAAGGGTTTTGTAATTCATTAGAATTACTGACATTTAGAGTTGCAGACATCATGCATGTAGTATCCAAAAAACATTCATTTTGCAGACAATTTGGAAAGCTGCCATAATGGAGGCCAGGGGCGGAAAACTGCACTCATTTCTACGTAATAGGAGATATGAAAAGTTAAGGCACATTTTTGCCATTTAAGATTGCTGGACTCACACTAGAGGAGGTAACTGATGGATGGGGAAGTGCCCGATGGGGCCACTGCAATTGCTCTTATGATAAAATCGGTAATGCTGAGGCCGTAGCTCTGTAAAAACATGCTGCCACACACCGGCAAGTCTTGCTCCCTCTTTTTCTCTACCCATCCCTCCTCCTGCCCCTGCAGCTGTCTCTGGAGTCCTGCTCCATCCTTCACACCTATTCTGAACTTCATTATGCCTTTCCACCGGCTGATCTAATTTACTAACCCGGCAAAGAACTACCCAGACTCTTTTTGCAGGGTGAGTGACTTGAACTGGCTTGTTGGAGGAGCCCATAAACAAGAGATCTGTGATGAGAGCACATGGCTGAGGGCAGGCCAGCCTTTGCGGCGATGGTAAACCCTTGGATTCGCTCGCATTATCCCTTACCCGCATTCACTTTGGTCATCATGGCACCACAGGGTGAGGCACCGAAGTCAGCATGAGGGTTTATGCACAGAGCTTTTTGTTTTGCTTGTATACATAGCTGCTCACCAACGTGGGAGAGTAACGGAGAGCAGCAGCACGGCTTTGCTCATACTGCTCCCAAAAAATAATTCCTGTGTGAGAACCGATGCTACAGCTGTAGACGGCCACAGCCAGCACAGTTCAGCTTCCACATGCCTAACTAATTTGGGAATTAGTAATGAAAGCAAATTAGGAATAATTATTAAAAATGTGCCTATGAAATACCTCTCACAAAGACTCCTGCCACTTTTTTCCCAACTTTGTTTTAAATAAGATCCCCAAACATTACTTAGCCCATACTTTTCTAATGAAAACCACATACTGATAGTGGATAATAAAAAGGTCTTAAGCAAATGGTTATTTAACGGCACATAATTCACTTGAGGTTATGCTTTTCCCAGGTTATACTTTCTATTACACAGGAAGAGTCTTGTTTCAAAATGCTGTGTGGATTTTTTTTCACCTACCTGCATAAGGCCTCAATAGCATCTCTGTCCAGAAAGTCATGCTCTCGCTTGACTAGAGCGATGTCAATTGGAAAAAGGAGATCTGTAGGAATAGAGACAGATGAGGAATAACTCAATAACTCTTATTCCCAGTGGCGAGTTATTTCAGAACGACCAGCTGCCTCCAGTTGAGCTCACCAACACGCCAGTGATTGGCACTTCTCCCATAAACACACGTCACCAGCTCAAATGCCAGAGGTGCCTCCTTTTCATGTACAAGCTTTCGACGTGCAGCTTTGATAACTGAAAGTTCATATGCAAAATGGAGGGAAAAAAAAAAGAGCAAAGCAGAGATGAAACAATGGGAGAGGGAAAAAGGCAAATGCAAGCTCCCTATCCAACATCAGAAGCGTGAACTGATTCAGGCTAGCTTTATTTAAGATAAATATACTATCTCTATCAAAGTACTAGTATCTCACATTAAAGAAGGAAGGTCAGTAAAACCCAAATCTCTGGAAAAGAATGCAAAACAGAATCTCCTTGGCTGTTAATCAAGCTATTTAAAAGTTTGACACTGTTACAACTTTAATGAGACATGGACTGAAATGAAAGCAAGCCAAGCTGCGTGGAGCCCATTCTGCCTCCTTTCCTTAGGAGATTATTTAGATAAACAACGGGGAGAGTGAGGGGGAGGAAATAATGTTGGCAGAGAGCTGAAAATTTACTACAGCTCTGTAAAAGCAACCACATATATATTATTTACTGTCCTCCACAGATTCCTGACTGTCGTACAGGTCCTGATCCGGCATTCC